>NC_081827.1:209087309-209387309 GCF_030867095.1 Alligator mississippiensis | reverse complement strand
TGCTGCAGCATTTGCTCTGGGAAGCAGGTAGGAAAGTGGTAGGGGTCTGTGTTGGGGGGAGGAAGGGACCTGCAGCTGGGACTGAGTACGAGGCTGGGTCTGGTGGGTGTGCGGAGCCCGAGCTTGAGCCTGCACCCAAGGGGGTGGTGGAAGTGCGGAGCTTGGGTGGACAGGGTGTGGGCTGTGAGGGAAGGTGGGGGGACCCCCACACACACTTTCCCCCCTTAGTGCACAGCCCCCACTGCTGGCAGCAGTAGAGGTGGTCCAGCAATACAGGCAGGCCAGCCTGGCTCCACTTCTTGCCTCCATGTGCTGCTGGAGCTTCATGCCACCAGTCAACAGTGCCTGTGAGGTGGGGTGGGGGGGTCTCCCTAATACCTCACAAGCTCCACACACCTACACCCTGTCCCCTACAACCCCCCCATATGTACTGACACCCTGCAACATACCCTACACCGCACCACATACACTGCTACACCCCTCACAACTCTCCCACACGCCGTCCAACACACAATACAAGAATAAGACTATTTTTGAGCTATTATGCAAGCATCTCTATATAGACTATGCAAATACAAATCTTGGCAAGAATAATTTTTTAATTAAAATCAAGATATGTTATAGTAGATGTTTGACTTTAGTATAGGACTTGGTTTCTTTCTGGTTTCAAGATGGCAATCCCTCCCCTCCCAAAAGGAGTACTTCCAGGGGAATGGCGAGGGGCTTCCACTGGCAAAGGTCAGAAGTTAAGGGCACCTGTTAAGGGGCAGAGCTACCTTTGCAGTCCTCAACAGTTCACCAAAACTCATTAAGTGGTCCTTCAGCCAAATTGCCCAACCCTGATCTAGAATAACACCTGCGAGGCATGGGCATGACTGTAGGAAAAGAAGAATACACAAATAGACCTTAAGGTGACTGATGTCCTGGGGCCCTGCGTAGGACATTGAAAGACAGGACTGGGGTCAGTTGAGTATAGGAAGGACTCACTGGCCAAGGCAGGCTAGGGCTCACTTCGGGACTGTGGGGCAGCCTCTCTTCAACAGAAAAATAATTCCATTGAGGCATGGCTGGTGAGAAGAAAAGGAACAGTACCCTGGGGAGTAAGTGAGGCAGAAACTACAAGGCCACTGAAGGGGCATCATGGCTATCCCTGGAACATGGTTCTGGTACAGGGGCAGAGGGTGGGGAGAAGAAAAATCAGGATGGAGTTAGAAAGATTCCTATGAAAAAATAAAAATATTACATATGTGATAGGCATTTAAGCTGTGTGCTTGTGGCAGAGGTAAAGGAGGTCATAATCCCTCAAGCAACACAAGCTTTCTGATAGTAGAAAGAAAAGAAAAAAATTGAAAAATGAACTCTTTTGGAGGAGGATGGGAAAAGAGGGGCCAAGGCAGGGATAAGGATAGGGGAAGAACTTTAGAACTACTTACACAGCAATTTGCTCAGCATTGCACTACCCCATTCATAAGCAAGTCACTATCCAGTGAATTTTAAGTCCAGTGTTCAGTGCCCAGATTCTGCATACAGTATATAGGGCATGGGGGAAACAAATGAACGAACAAACAGTTTGGTGCAGGGGTGGGCAAAATGTGGTCTGCAGGCTGGATGCAGCCTGCCAGGCCATTCTATCTGTCCTGCAGGGCCCCTAAAAACTATAGAAAAAATAATATACATCTGCCCCGGCTACCTGTTATATGGCCCTTGATGGCTTGCCAAAACTCATTAAGTGGCCCTCTCTCCAGAATAATTGCCCACCCCTGGCTTGGTGTGTAAGGAATGGGTTTTTGGAAGACAGTTAAGTGAGGACCTCTGTAAATTAGAAAGGAGTGACATGCTGACTACAAAGAGAAGTGGGGTGGCTATTGTGGGCTCTAGTGCCACCTATGAGCTCCTGTTTCAGGAGAGCTGAAGGGAGACCACCAGATATTAAACATGCTCTGAGGAAGTCCAAGAGATCAAGTCCCACCACTAAAAACAGCTGGGTCCCTGTTTGGTTTAAAAATAAATAAATACATAAATAAATAATTTTTTAAATCTCATTTCGGGAGCTTTGATAGTTCAGCTTTGTGTTACTGGCAGCTCATTGCCATTGCTTCAGCAGCTTGGAAAATGCCAACCAGTCAAAATGTAGGTGTCATAGCTTTAAAAATGTCAGTAACACCTTATGGTGAACTTCCATGCCCAAGTACCTCCAAGAAGGCCAACCTCCCTTACTCAAGGGAGAGAAGTCTAACAATGTTCAACAAGTGAATGGGGCCCAGGAACTTGAAGACGGACATAGGATTTGAGGACCATGTCAGTTCAGGTGATCCAACCCAAAATACCTTGTTTGGAAAACAAACAAACAAAAACACCCCACAACCCCCCCACAAAAAAAAAACAAACCAAAAAAAACACAACAACTCTCTTCCCCCCCCACCATGAAGATGGGAAGTGACAACAATTCATTCCCCTTCAAGAGCCAGATTCTATCCTTCTTCCCTAGGGTGCAGGGAACCCAGTTATCAAGGCAATAATTTATATTTCCTTACACCAGCACTAGTGAAACTGGCTTCTTAAGTTAAAAAAAAAAAAAAAAAAAAAAGGCCAGTAGGTTCAGGCTTTAATTAGTAGTGGAAGCAAGGTGCCTGTTGTGACTGGAGTGGAGACCTCTTTAAAGTAGTAGTTAATTGGCCTAAACAACATGCTCAGCAACAAGGAAGCCAAGTTGTTTTGGTTTTATAGCTGCCAAAATTGCTAGTGTGCGTAAGGTGCTTTCCCACTAGGTTTAGCTAGGTCATATCAGTGGAGAAGATCACTCAAAAATATAGACAACACCACAAAAACAGCATTCCTTTTCATTTTGTGTTGTGCTTATTAAATAGACTTTATTGTTTTAACTCAGAGGTCAATTAATCATTGAAAATGTTGGTCTGACAGTAATTAATAATCATGGACGTAAAGAGCCCAGTCGTGCCTCAAGAAGAGCAATCAGACGATAGAGAATACATTTTGTTCTCTGTGCTGCCGTATGGCCCTTGACACATTCTAAGAGCCTTTGGGTGAGCTACTGGAAGTAACAGATTGGGAAAACAGTAGCCCTGTTAAGGCATGGATGTTTTCAAATCTTTGCATGGAAGTTACAGATGTACAGACTAGTAACTGACCCAATGGGAAGGATCGGGAAAAATACCCAATAGGAGAAAGTAGATACTAGGAATGAGAACAATTCCTTTTTTTGGTCCTTAACATAAAAAGCATTTTAGAAATAAATATAGTATTTTGTAGCTGCAAAAACCTTCATCTAGTCTAACACTAAGTTTTGCCCAGAAAGGTGCAAATTATGTTTTTATAATGGGTTTGCTTCTAGCAGTAATTTTAAACCATTTGAAAGGTCAATCTTCAGCTCCTAACAGCTTACCTTAAAGCTACTAGAGCTAGAGCTGGGCATCTACCTCAAAGTCCAATTTCAAAGCCACTCACTATACTTAAAATCTGTCAGTGTATAACAAGAGAGGCAGTTAGCTGCGTTAGTCAAGGTAGGGCTCATAGCATCTGATGAAGTAGGTTGTTACCTACAAGATCATGACACGCTGTACTAGATAGTCTCTGAGGTTGTATCCTGCCCTACTTCCTGCTGGTTTATAAATGGCAGAGTGCTTTTCCTGGGGTAGCTTATACCCAGTTCTGCAAGTAAACTCAGCCATACAAACAAAAGCTCATTTATTCTGGGATACACTAGTAGCTTTGCTAGCATAAATATATGTCCAAAGTTACACACATAACCAAAGTTGCTATGTCAGCAAAAGATTCTAGTAGATGTGACTGAAGGGAATTTTGTCTGAATGAGGTCAGAGAACTGTTTGCTCAAATCCAGTCGTGTAACTTGACTCAAGTTACACCAGGCATGGATTTGACCCTGGGGTGCAAATTCAGGCATTATTCTCAGAATCTTCCCCTCCCTCCCCACCATGACTTAAATCAGTGTTCCACACATGAAATGACAAAGGAATAATTGTGCTATTTTCCATTTGATGTACAGCTACAGGTAGTACCTATGCAGACTATGACTCAATTTCTTTCTTTCTAATTTTCTCTTAAGGGTTATAGATTTCAAAAAGCCCAATTTTATTTTCTTATAGAAACACATTTCATATCTCAAGATTACAAATATGTGCAGTAGAATGTCATTTGGATGTCACAGCAAAAATTCTTAAAAAGCAATCAACTAAAGAAGACTGTTATTCAGAAGCCATGAGGCAAACAAACTGAGAAGAGTATTTCTTAAAGGTTAAAAAGCTTTATAGTGCATCAGGAATCTCTCAAGTATGTCTATTACTGCATGTAGTCCTGAATTTTTGTTCATACTGAGGATTATTTCCTTTACAAAGTACTAAATCTAGTGAACACATGGCATAAATTATATGCTAGTGATTTCCATGTAACTGACATGTAGTTGAACAGAAGAAATGCAAAAATAAATATACAGAATGGAACTAAAAGGTAAAAAATATGCATCTGTGAAAGCCACACTGGACACTAAGAGCCCAATGTAGCAAAAGGTTAAAAGCTCCTATCACCTACTAAGACACACTGGCCCAAAATGTTAAAGGTACTAATGCTTCTGCCTCTTTAAGGGTCTACATGCACCACTTAAGTATCATGGAGATTTACAGAGCAAATCACTCAACTGGTGCTTGATCCTAGAGGTGTATACATTTTTACTAGTCAAAATTTGAAAGCTGCTACTGTGCCTGTAGCTAATGAGCTGCTTGTAGCCTAAACTCAAGCTGAAGATCTGCAGTCCCCAAAGCAGGATTCTCAAAAATCTGAGGCAGAGTGCTAGCTTGCCAAGAGCACCCAGTGGCATAGGCATGCTAAAAGCATGCCTAACACCCGCGTGGCGGGCTTGCCTAACTTAGCCTGGTTCCTCGGGCTTAGAGAATTGCCAAGCAATTGGTGGGGCAAACCCACCAGTCAGAGACCAGCAGGTGAGAGTCCACCCTGCCCCTACATCAGGGTAAGGCAAGGAGGGGACCTAACTGAAGACTGAGTTCCACCTCCTCCTGATTGGCCAGTCTTCAATCTTGGGGTGGAGCCCTGAAAGGGTATATAAGGAGCTGTGTGCACAGCACAATGAGGGACAGAGAAGAAAGCAGCAGCTGGGGCTGAAGATGAGCTGGGGAAGAGTTACCCAGGGGGTGCTTCCAGTTGCCCTAAAGAGCCCAAAGACTCTGCTGTCAGGTGGGTGCGGCAGGTGGCTGTCCCCAACCCCTCACTGCAAGAGAGGTCGGCGAGCTGGTGCAGGCGTCGCTTCACGGAGGGTCCGAGAGGGACCAGGACCATGGGAGCTGCTTGAGGTGGCTCGTGTCTCCAACCCTGGCATGAGGCCAGCATCGGTGCAGACATCGCTGCATGGTGAATCATTGAAGGGCCAAGGGCCCTTGTAGGGGGTGGTTCAGGCTCTACTCCCTGCTGCTGGGTGCAAGGGTCCACTGGAGCCTTGACCCTGGGCACGCATGAAGCAGCCCAGATTCGCAACCTGCTGAGAAGGCTGAGCCTTCCAGGAGTGTGAATGAACCACGCATCCCATGAGGGGACTGACACAGAGCTCTGGCAGGAACCATTTGCCTAGCTGGGGATGAAACACTGGGCCCCCTATGTTGGACCCCCTACTCACCAGGAAGCATGAGTTCTTGGGCTAGGGGTTTCCCCACCAGGGAGGGATGCAGTGGATAGCCCCATCAGAGGGGGTTTAGGATAAAGAGAGACTCCTGTAAAGGAGGTGGGTATTCAGGATTGCCATATATTTTGGAGTGTTTATTAATTGCTTGCTGCATCTCATATTGTGGAGTGTTTATTGACTGTTTGTTGTGCTTTATATTTTGGGGTGCTTGCTCATCGATTGTTGGGACAGACTTACCCTCTGAGGATCCGTGACTGAAGTTTCTCCTGTGGGTCTTGGGGAATGCTATACTTACCTGTTCTGTTATTTGCTGACTTGAATACATTATATGTAAATATTTATCACCTACCCAGTTATTCTAACCCTTGTGCTTTTATTCTGCACCTGAATAAACCATGTATATAGTTAAGCTACTGTGTCCTGGTTTTTCTCTATAGAGACACTGAAGGACGGGATACTGTGAGCAAGCTGCAGTTTCCATCTCCAGCACGTGCACCCTTGCTGACCATCCCCTTCTATTGGAGGGGAGTACACACTCCAGTACAACTGGGTTACACCTGTTACCTACCAACCTAGCAAAGCTGTAGGCAAACCACTCTCTACAGAAAGGTTGCTGTGTAGGGAGGCACAGGGAAAAGAAATGAAGGAGCTTGACAGAGGTATTGAACAGCTAGGGTGAGGGAAAGAGAAAGAATAAGAGCTATCCAAGAAACTGGCTTGGCTTACCTGCCTAACTCCAAGAGATGGTTTACAAGCAAAGATCTCAAATGGGGGGGATGCTTTTCTCTTGCCCAGTCAGTCACATGCAGTAGGGAGAGCTGTTTAAGCACTGGAGTACCTTTCCTTCCCTACTCCTCTCCTCGGCATTTCACTTCTGCTCATTCTGGTAGCTCCCTGCTCAGCTGACTGGTTTCTAAAAATCCTTCCCAATATAGGCAAAATCAGGATTTTGTAAAGGGGGTTGTGGAATCAGTGGGCTACTGCTCTGGCAGTGACTATACCCCTACTCTCACCCTCCAACAGGGGCAGGCAGACCATGGCATGGAAGCAGCTGCCCAGAACTTCTTATAAGCCCCTGAATCAGGGCAAAATCATCCCCCCCCCAGCTTTCAGCACCCTTCCTATCCATGCTTAATGGTATCTCTCTTCCCCTCACATACTCCCCCACCTCACTATAGCCCTCACCCTTCAGGAAACTGACGGGAATTCAATATTGTAGCAATATTTAAGAAAGGTAAATGGAAAAAAAACCCCTGGGTAATAGACTTAGCCTGCCAAAATAGGTGTCACATATAGTTGTTTTAATCAATACATACATGGAAATATAGTTAATGCTAATCATCCTCATTTCATAAAAACAGGTCTCACCACACACATAATATCCTTTGATGATATTACAAGATTTGTTGATAATAGACTTCTGTAATGCACTTGATTCAGTACCACAAGACATTCTATTTTGAAATAATATAGTTCTACACAACTTTAATGCAGCACATATTAAATGGATTAAACTGCCTAACAAATAGATCTGATAACATGAGTTAAGCACAGACATTCAAAAAGGCCCTGGCAGAAGTGCTCTACTTTAATGCACTTTACTCAAAGTACTGTAAATTAGATTGGGAGCCAACCAAACAAACATTCACTTTTCAGTGGTGGAGGTTCACAACCTGCCTGCACTAGCTGCTGGAGGCACTCCTGCATGCATCCCAGGAGGCTGCTGGAACAGCCCCTCTCCCCAGCCTCATCTCCCTGCCAGCTTACAACTGTCAGCAGCAGCTGGGGGAAGGGGAGAAGAGAAGGATGGGAGCAGAGCCCCCCCACTGCAAGGCTCCTCCCCCAGCTTGCTTGCTGGGGTCTCCGGGGGCAGGGGGGGGGGGTGAGGGGGCTGGGGGGAAGATGAGGAAGTCTACCCTCCCCAGGCTCTTGGCAGCTGCAGCCAGCAGCTGTAGTGCAGTGCTGCCCTAGCTGGGACTGCTGCAGGGACACAGACCCCAGAGCCCTTCCCCTGCAGCCCCTCCCCCCAACCCAGCCAAGCAGTGGTGTCCACAGCCCAGCCAGGAATACCCCCTTTCTCCACAATCCCCCCCCCACCACCACCACCAACCGCTGGGTTGTGGCACACTGCAAGGCCAGGGCAACTCGGGGGGGGGGAGGGGAGAAACTCCCTTTCCCCACCCCAGCCTTATGAGGCTGCACAAGGAAATTCAGGCACATGCCTGCAGTGGCTTAGGCTAGAAGCTGGGTGGGGGGCAGGCACTAGAGCATCCCTCCCTTCCCTTCTGCTGGGAGCTGAGCTGAGGGGGGCATGGCCAGGCCCTGGCAGGACTCTCATTAGGGAGGTCTGCCTGCATGGTCCCAGGCTTTGCCCCGCTGACTGCTCAGGGGGTGGGAGTGTTGCCAGCCCCAGCCCCAGACTAGCATTCTGAGGCAAGCATGGGGGGTGGCAGGGGTGCAATGCACGCATCTGTTGATGATACAGAGCTTTTCAATCTCCCTCCCTGCTTCATCATACTGTCTATAGCAAATTGACAGGCAGACAAGCAAGCCAGCTGGGGGCTGATAATGATCACAGTCTTTAACACCCAATTAGCAAAACAATGGCCTCTCTCCATTACTTCAAACTTCTTAAACAGCTTGCTGGCTGACCTGTTGATTAGTTCCAAACAGCCCTAGGCAGTCACTGTTTTGTCTACCTGTCCTACTTAAATTGGAAAGAGAGAGAGACATGAACAGATCTCTTGACATTAGCTAGCATACCACATGCCTAGGCTCCATGGGACTGGGGCCCAGGCTATGGGAGATGGAGGGGGCGATTTCCTGCTTGAGCAGTGAGTGGGGAGTAGGACAGGGGCACCATCTTCAGTCTCTGCCAGAGCCTCACACAGCATTAGCTAACATACCACATGCTGGCTATGGTCAGCGCTGTGGCAGAGAGGAGGAAGGGATCCCTGCTTAAGCAGCGAGTTCTGAGATGGTGGTGGGAGGGGAAGTCAGCAGACCCTGCTGTGCGTACAAGTCTCTGCCAGAGCTCTGGCCAGGGAGCAGAGGGGAAGGGCCAGCTCTGCTGTGGAGCAGAGAGCTCCACCCAGCCCAGAGAGCATGCCAGGATGCTGGGGGAGTCCGATTTGATTTAAACCAGCAAAGGTCTGGGACAGACATTGCATAAACTGGTTTAACCCAAATCAGTTAAGTCTGATACAGACAAGGTTCCTTGGGTGAATTTGATATCTTTTATTAGACCAACCCAAATAGTTGGAGAATAGTTACTAAGCAAGCTTTCGGGTTCAAAAACCCTTCGTCAGGCTAAGGAAGTTTCAGCAGTTGGTGTGTGCTCTTCCTGGATGGAATGAAAAGTAAAGAAGCCAGAGGCTGGGCTGGGGAAGTCAGTGGTCAGGCAGATTATAATGCGTCACAAATCCAATGTCTATATTTAGTCCATGATATCTAGTATCCAGAAAGTTGATGAAATGGAGTTCATAGCCTCCTCGTCCCTGGGAGGTGTTGTGTAAGTTTCCCTTGAGGATCAAGACTGAGAGATTGGAGAGAGAGTGGCCCTCCCATGAGAAATGTGCCCCCACCGGTAATTGGGTATTTCTGTCTTTGATAGATTTCCGGTGTGCGTTCATTCTGGTGCGCAGTTGTTGTTTGGTCTCTCCTACGTATTTTCCATCAGGGCATTTGGTGCATTGGATGAGATATATTACATTTCTGGAGGTGCAGCTGTAAGATCCTGGGATGCTGATGGCTCTGCTGTGGGGTGTAGTAATAGTGGGGGTGGTGGAGATGTGTTGGCAGGTTTTGCATTTCTTGTCATGGCACGGTCTGGATCCTTTTGGTGTGTTCTGGGCTTGAGGAAGTTTGCTTCTGGTGATGAGGCTGGCGAGGTTTGGTGCTTGTTTGAAGGCTAGGATGGGTTGCAGTTGTTTGAGGATTTTTCGTACAGGTTCAAGGGAGGGGTGATATGACATAACCAGCCGTGTGTGATTGGGGGCGGGGGGGTCTGTACTGCAGCAGTTCTTCAAGTGGTATCCGGGTGGCTCTTTCAAACATGTGATCTCTCTCTCTGGAGGAGTGTCCTTGTTGGGTGAGAGCCTTTTTAAGATTGGTGAGGTAGCAATACTGGGTGTTCTTTTCAGTACAAATGTGGTGGTATCTGAGGGCTTGGCTGTATATCACAGCTTTTTTGGTGTGTTTGGGGCGATTGCTGGTTCTGTGCAGATATGTATGTTGGTCTGTGAGTTTCTTGTATAACGTGGTCTGTATTTTATCATTCTGGATACTGATCATCATGTCTAAAAAGGAGATGCTGGTGCTAGAGTATTCTAGAGAAAGTTGGATGGAGGGGTGGTGATTGTTGAATTTCTGATGGAACTCATTCAGCCATGTTTCTCCCAAACTGATTTCAGCCATTTTCAAACTGGTTTATGTAAACTGAACATTATGTGTACCTGTTCTATTACCGGTTTAAACCAATTTCTGATCACTTAAACAGGTCTGTGTGTAATGTCTGTCCCTAGCCTAAATGACTGCAAAAACCAAAGTTACTGGCAATACTACAGTGCAAATGACTTTTAGGTGATGCTGACTGCACAGTATCTTGTTACTACTGTGCAGTAGTGTCACGTCACACTTTGTGCCATGCAGCGCTACTGCTGGGAAGGGGGGCTCAGGGAAGCTGCTGACTTCCCATGCAACCCCCTACTAGCAGTAGTAACAAGCTTCTGCAGAGTCAACATCTTGTATACACACGGACCTGGGACTTATCACTAGAAAACAAAAAGGTGGAGAGTATCTTGAGGAGCACTGGGAGATTACTATTTGAACATGAGCTTCCAACATGAGGTTGTGGTGAAAAGGGGTGTAAAGAAGGAATACTGATCAGGAGGGGGGAGGATATTACCTGTGTAGGTGGCATTTTATTCAAAGACATCAGCATCAATACCATGTTCCATATTGATAAAGAAAACAGGATTTAGAGAAGAGCTGCAAGAATTATTATATTCTGGGAAACATGATTTTGAACAAGAGGTTTTAAAAAGCTCAGTCTAATTTGTTTATTAAAGAGAAAGTTAAGAGTATATCTGATATTTTTTAAGCAGACATCTATTAGAAGACAGCTTTCTAATCCATCAAAAAAAATAAAAGCTTAATGAAATTCAATGGCTAGAAGTTGAAACAAAAAAAGGTTCAGACTAATTTTTAAACAAGGATTGGAAGTCTTTCTAGAAGATATGCCCTCGTTCAATCAAATGATTGGGCTCTGTGCACGAATTACTGAGTGAAATTCAATGGCCTGTGATATGTAAGGGGTCAGTCTCAGTGATCATAATGGTCCCCATTTGGACTGAATCTATGCTACAGCATTGGACATAGTGATGCCATTGAGACAGTCTGAAAGTTTTATAAGTATCTTAATTTAAGGAAGTAGTGTTATTTTATGCCAGAATAATAGAAGAATACAGTTAGGAATCTGGAGCAGAAATAATACATTTACATTTTCAGAATCGAGATTATATATTTATGTCAATCAGCCTCGTACTACCCCTCTGGTACACGGATAACATTCCTATTTTAAGAGAAGGTGGTGAGGCAGAGTAAGGCTAAATGATTCACCTGGTATGTCACAGGACGTTCTGAGTTAATAATGGAAGCATGCTGTCTTGACTCTTAATCCTCTTTGTCTAAACCTTAAACCCCCTCAAATTCTTTAAAGTGACCACTAACCTTCTCTACCATGTTCCTTCTAGACACCTTGCTTATCTACTCAGGAACTTTCAGAGTCTTCCATTGGATACTCCTCTTTTTTCAGAAATGCAAACCCAACTCTGAACTACTGCATTTTAATGGTCCCATCATGGACCCTGACAGATTTCTAGTTTTTTATTTAGAAACAATGCAAGTTAGGTCCAGCTATATTGACTTCTTACCCCGTTTGTGGCCTTCACATCAAACAGTAATGAAGTATTACAACACAGAATACTCGCCAGAACAGGGTCTGTTAAGCCCTACACCACAATCTTTTGATAAATGTAAAGTCACAGTTTGCTTTGGGATGAGTAGCGGTCATGAGTCCAGGAAAGACTATGGAGAGGTAACATACACTGTGAGGCTATCACGTGAAAGAGATCTAGGGCCTAATTACAAGCTGGGGGTAAAAGCATCTGTTCTGGAATAAAGACAGATTTACAACCAGAGCTGAGAAAGGGCAAAGGGTCTCCACTTGGAACACACGTTGTAGGAAAGAAAAATTGAAAAAACAGATAGTTGACACTCCATAAGAGATTCAGATAAGTATTCAGTCTTTAGAGTTCTCAACTGATCAACACCAGATCAGCATTAATAATTTGAAATTTACCACCCTCTAGTCAAAACTCAGTGTTCATGTGAACAGGCACATTACAGCTCATGAATGGCATGCTTATCTAGTTAACCTCATTATAATCTAATTCTATAGGAGTGCTTGCAGTAATGACAAGGGCCCTGAAACTTAAAATCTGCTCAGGTTAGGTTTCTATGGCAAATATTAAAAAATTCTCTGAATGGATTTTACTGAATTCTGAATTAAAAATGCCAATGCCAAAAAATCCATATACAGTGAAACCATTTGAATTTAAGATGACAATGCCTCTACAGTTGACCAATAGCTATTTTATACAAGGTTTAGTTGGAAGTTTTGTAGGCATAAGCAAACTGCCATCCATGGAAACTATGCAGCCTTTTAGTAAGCTTACAGAAGTTATAACAAATCCTACTGCAATACTAAAGGATTTAAAAGCTATCTGTGCAGCTTCACAGGCTACAGAGCTTCACATGCCACACACCTTAAAAAACACACACAATTATTTACTCAGGTTGGTAATCTATTAAGTCTCTGTTAATATCCAGCATCTGATACACACCAGAGATTTGAGTTTCATTGCTGGATGGCCCATAACCAAACACCAATGCACTGCTCCAGAAGGATAGCTCCTTAAAGGGCTTCTAAAAGGTTATATGTTCTTAAATGTAATCATTTTAATGAGTGCTGCTATTACCTTCCCTTTCTACCATTTTAGCAGTCAACTGTGCACTGCAGCTTTGGTTCATTATCTAAGAGGCAGACATTCAGAGACCTTTTAAATGTAAACACTTACAGCCATGTATGCTCACAAACATATGGACTCGCTCTCTCCATCCCATCCTGGAGCCGATATGACTTCCTCCATACACTTCTTATGGGTCTATCAGAATAACTTCTGACTTCCTATTTGGTACATATAAAGCCAGCAACTTGTCTGTCTTTCTTCCCACCACCCCCACCCCTTTATATATTTTCTCTTTACTTAATGGGCTCATTTTTCTTTCAAACTATAGATACAGTACTGCAAGCAGAAACAGAAGCCACAATTAAGATATTTTTGGAAACACAAAATACTTGGAAAAACCAGACTTTAATACTGGTATTATGATTGAAGTGTGGAATTATGGTTATTAGAAGCTTTGCCATTTATGCTGGCCATAAATCTAATCGGCTATAACATTATGCCCTCTTTCAGCAATACTGTTGCTATATTTACTACAGACATCTATGATGACAGACAGTACCTTTGAGAAGCACCAGATAAACAAAATATTTTACATGCTCAAGCTTCTCAGTGTCTAATGGATTCATATCATGGAGAGAAAAAGGCTTCATTAGAGGAAATGCACCAGGTGCTGAAAAGCAGATTTACCACAGAGATTTGGTTTGAGTTATCTGCTACAGTTTAATGGGATATCTGCTGTTCAACTCATGGAATCCTGAGCACAAAATGAGTAAGGAAAAAAAATTAGTGGGAACCTGACAACTCCATAGCTTCAAAACTTTGCCTGGCAACAGCAACATGGAATAAATGTTATATGAACTAGTTGGGTACTGTGAGAAACCAGTGCAAAGACCATTATTATTGCAACATATATTTACCATATGGCACAGCACCAGCTATGTTCTATGTTGTCATATTGAAACAAGAATGCAAGATAGTAACCATGCAAAAGCAATCCTAGCCTGATGAAATACTGCACAAGTTACCCAGGCTTTAGCACCCTAGGGCCAAGACAAATAGTTGCAATATGCATCAACACATTTGATTTGTTTCCAGATACTTTACTTTCAGCCACTCCATTTTTTACTGTTACTGGGTGCATCTATGTGTGTGCTTTACTGCAGAGTAGACCAATTAGCCCCACAATAAAGCATCTGTCTACATGTGCACCAGTCTTAGGGCTCAGTAAACTAATTAACTCCACTGTAGGATAGTACTGTCAGGGATAGTATTATTTTTGGGCAGAGTACTTTACTGCACTAAGAAAACAAACAAACAAACAAAAAAAAACCCCCACACATGTAGATGGTAACCATGTTGCAATTGCACTCAGTCAGCCCAACCAGCTGGGGGCCTTCTCTACCCCAGCTCAAATTACTGCTGTTTCAGGTGCACATTCAGACTCTACACCTGGGAGCAGTTTAGTCCAGCATGAACTGCTTCAGAGTTTGTGTTGCATTACTTTCACATGTAGATTCACCCATTATGGACAAAACCACGCTGGACACAAACATATGAATTTCTGAGACTAATCTTCGTGTCAGCCGAAATGGCAGTCATAATGCAAAAGAAGTTTGCAACCGTGTTCTCTCATTGCAATAGTACTGGTAAACAACAGGTGTTTAGAAAAGAAGGCCTAGCTTGGTTTGTTGTCCATGACAGTGAGGCCCAAATTTTTGGCAGTTGTACCACAAATTAGCTCTGCACCGTTCCCAAGTGTCATTCCAATCCTCTTCCCTGGCCCAACTGCTGCTCTTCTCCCTCCCCAGTGGGTCATGTGCCACATAAAAAAGACTGTCCATGCTATTTGTATCACCTGTACCGCAGGCTGAATACCCCAATCTATGACACTTACTTAAATGTATTATGTAGCTCTAGAGTCAGTGTCATAGTCCTGGGGTCTCCGAGTAAGAGATATTAATTCTCTTTCACTGTCCCCAGAACACCAAGCATCTTTGAACCCTCAGGTCATGGAAGCTGCAGCCAGTACCCCTCCATGGGTAGGGACAGAAGTTACATAATAAACCGATACAAGTGATCAGAAACTAGTTCAGATTTGTAACAGTTCAGTTCACTGCACATAAACCACTTTCAAAATTAGCTGAAACTGGTTTAAGATAAACCTGGATGGATGTAATAACAGACTTAACTGATTTAGGTTAACTTCTGTCCCAGATCCCGTCCAGATTCAAGTCAACTCTCAGTCCCCTAGCATCCCAGGATACTTTGCATCTCCCCTACAAACCCTCCCCCCCCCCACCTCCCTTTTAGGGTGAGTGGCTAGCCTTGGCCCAGGCTGTCTACTCTAGTTGAACAAGGAGGCATGCTCAAATGCCCCACCTCCAGTTTCTGACCTGGGCCACTAAAAGCATGAGACTGTATTTCTGGAATCAAAAGTGAGTGTCTGCTCACTTGCTTTTTGTCTCAATCTATGCAGCTTAGACTAACCTGCAAAGATTGAATCAATTCAATCTTTTTGATTGTCTGTACTTAGCCCATACAATCATTCAGCCTCTGTCCATTTTATAGCTATTTGCAGAATCACTCCTATTTATTGCCTAGTCACGATTTTTATTCTGTCCTCCCACCACTGAGATAAAGACACCTTTCCTGTTATATTTCACAGGTTTATTAAAATGAAGGGTGGATTTTTTTTTAAATGTACACGTGCTCATGCATGTACGTGAACTTGCATACAATTTAGCGCTAACCCCTTAATCAGTCACAGATGGCAGATAAGTCTTATTTTTACAACATTAATTTTGTGTAATATGAAACAAGGTTCTCCTCCACCCGCACAACTTCTAATTTTTTTTTGTTTTCAGACTAATCCATAAAGTTCCTTTTTAAAAATTCCTAACAAACCAAAAAAAAAACAACAAAAACCACCAATAAAAAATGAAGCGTACACCCATTGGCACCCCAAATCATTTAGAATTCAAGCATTTACACAGATAATTTACACATGATTTGGTTAATGGAATTAGTCCATCTAATTTGGAACAGAATGCACTAGTGATCAGCTTTAGGATGCTCTTTGCTTACTTGTGATGTTGGAATACTACAAGTTTTGAAAAAAGTAGGGATCATTTGTGAATGCTTTGCAAAGCAAAGTTTACCACACTGTATCAAGAAAACCTGTGCGCAACTCAGTGATTCAACCATGGCATGGTTTTCCATACTAGTGTCCATCACATTAGGAGGGGTAAGGAATGACTTGAGAGGAACACCAATTCAAATACACAAGGTCTCTAAACTATAAAATGTTAGGATCTCTAATGACAATCCTCCACTTCTCTTGTTAAAGTTGCAATGTAAACATCAATGTAGTCACAAGGAAGACATCCATAGAGTTCAATGTACTTTAGATCGGATCCTATGCACTGACTGAAGAGGTTTTTGCTTGCTTTACTGCAATGCTGAAACAGTCAGCAAATCTCACTTCTGCCACTGACTTAGTATTTATTTTTAAGCTATAGTTAAATCTTTTGCAAGCCATATCACAATAGCCAAATCAAATTACCAAAATACACCAGATCCATAAGAGAAAAACTTTCCAAATCAGACACATACACTCCTTAGAAGCAAAATGTCTATTTTGCAAAGACATGCTTTAATTGGCTGTCTCAAGCTGCATTAGTCTTTACTTGCAGCTGAGTTACTCAGAAAGGTATGAAATTCTTTTCTACTTTGACACACAGAAAACAGTAACCTCAGTCTGATCCATAAGCCTGAATGGCCACACATCAGTATGAATGAGCAGCACCCTCATCATCAGCCAGGAAAAATGGCTTTTGGTTTGGAAAACAGTATTTAATATATGTAACAAACTGATCACTGCTAACAGCTAATAAATTTATTAAAGTTAAGTTTATTAAACATGATCTTACCAGCAACCTACAACAAATTGTCTAAGCCTATATCTATTCTGTTTTTTCCCCCTCTTTTTTGATGCATCATTACAGTATGAGAGAAAAATTTTGCTCTAAGCTTCACAGAGCGGATCTCAGCTCTATTATTCAGTGTATAGGACTCTAGGATATTAGTAGAGTCAAGATCTGTCATGCAGAGCCAAGAATAGAATTTTACTCTAAATATGGTATGTTGCATGTTAGGTTTTCTTCCTTGCAAGCAAACAGTATTAATAGGAGCAAAGAATAATTTTGTCTAATCTACGTAGTATTCCAGAAACAGAAGAGAAGATAGAAAGCCAAAAGATGAATTATGCATCCTATAGCAGTAACCTCTTACCCCACTGTAGGGCTGAAGCAGGTTTTGCATAGAAAGAGATGTCAGAATGCAACAGAATGAAACAATTTTCTCCATAACTAGTTCTTACCTTAAATGTAAAATTTATTTAGCTTATTTCATAGGGAGATACCCTTATTAAAAAGCACATTTACATGTGTCCCTGTGAAAGGATTGAATGCAAACAAACCTGAAATAATTGAAGAACACACATTTTCTGACTTTGCTAAGCTCTTCTGAGAGCAGAAAGGACTGGTATGAAAGAATTACTTTATTATATTGATTGGGGGGAGGGGGGCAGGGAGAAGAGAGAATCATAGTAAGATCAGTCAGATAGACCAATTCTTTTTTACAGAAACTCAGTGGAGACAAGCAGAGCAACACTGAATTTACCTGTCAAGAACTATTTGTAGCCATTCTTTTATAACAGCAAAACAAACTCTGCCCATTATTCTCTAACAAAGCAACCCATGCAAGAGGCCCTGTCGGTTCATTACTGCACATTCCTAATTTTAAAGTTATTTGAAAGATTGTAACATACATTTTGTTTGAACTAATCAATTCATTAATAGAAATAGGAAATTGAGATGTCTACATTACAGTTCAACAATGTTGAACTGACAGACATGTAAATGGCTTGCAGTTTTCAAACACTGGTAATACGTCTTTGATCACAGAAAAAAAGTGTTTTCACGCGTAACATAGTGAAGACAGTCTGCGCAAAGTGGCTAGTTTTCACTTTGGATTTGGATTCAGCCGATTTGGGGGACAGCAATTCCATTCGGTGATTCGAATCACTGTCCTGAATTGATCCGGCCGAAATTGATTTGGAGATTCGGCCACTGCCAAATCTCTGAATCAAACAGGCCCAATCCCTCACCTGCTCTCCCAGCCCCGTCAATGGCCCACCTGGCCCCAGCATCCCAGCCCTGCACTCACTAGCTGCTGCCAGGCTGAAGGGCAATCCCCACTGCCCTGTGCTGCATGCTGGCAGGGCTCTGCCATAAGCCCCTAGAAGGCCCAGTGGCCACTGCAGCAGCTGGCTAGTGAGGGGCTCTTTAAAAAAAAAAAAAGCAGAGATGTTGGGGCCAGAGGGCACTCAGGGGGGCTGGGGGAGCAGGCAGGGGATAGGGCCTGGTGGGGGTCCCCCCATGGTCCCCTTCCCCCTCTTTCAGCCTGCCCCCCCTGCTTTCTACTTACCGGCACAAAGTCCAGGTCCAGCTCCCTGCGGCAGCGAGCAGGGACTGCCTAAAAATTGTTGAATCTCTGAATCTTTTTCCGAATAGATTCAGAGTCCATGAATTGATTTGGACCTTTTTATTGGTCTCCCAGTTTGATTTGGATTCAGAGATTCAGCTGTTGAATCGGGCCGAATCTCCTCTGAACCGAATCAGCACCCGAAGCTTCGCACAGTCCTATGGCTTAAGTCTTGATCGCTGTTTATTTGTTAGTCACATATTTTAAGTTCCATTAGCTTAAATATTTCCTTGATAAAAATGTATCAGCACACGTAGGAGGATTTAGGATTTTGAAAAGCAGGGTGAAGATAATGAGGTGCATCACTACATATAAGTACAACACACATTTTTCTTCAGGTAAAAAGAAACTAGAAGGTTTACTAATGTAGTAGGAACCTAGGGCTATATTATTCCATTTAAGGGAAAATAAAAAACAAATATAACTTATTGTTATATTTGAATTTAAATAAAATTCAAACATGCATTGGAACATGCATTCATTTATTACAGCATATATCAGGTATAAAAACCACACCAAGCTACGCAAAAATAATCAAAAGACATTGTTTCTCTAGTCCTGCTGTCACTAGAATTAAATGTACATTTCTTTCAGATTCATATAAGAATGCTTCCATAAAACAATGCTTCACAAAGTTATTTCCACATGCAAACTGATGTTCCCCTGAGTTAATGTTTCCATACCCAAGTTGATTTTTTAGCTAGAGTTAAAAACAGTCTGCAGGGCTGTGGAAATAGGAGCTATATTAAAAGGAGCAGCTAAGAGCAGAATTGCAGAAACAAGAACAGCTTGGTTAGTGCAACGTCAGAGGCAAGAAGGTTATTAACACTTATGGAATGAGGAGTTTAGAAGGAATCAGGTAGGTTACAATGACCTATGAAGTCAAGGAACTCTTATCTTTGCTGTCTGAATAGAAATGTTGCTGCCACTGTCAGTTGGTTTTAAACTTTGGATGGATGAGGAATCAAAGCAGCTGCACCACTACACCTCCCCTAGATCCATCCCTGTCAGCCTATGGCATCATCCCTAAACTTAAGCACATTTACTCTGAAAGAATTTTACTCCAAAATAAAAATAAATGTCTATGAGCACTTACATACATGCAGGGAGCCATGTGCTAGAAATCCAGTGCATCAAAGCAGACTTGATTAATCGAGTCTGCTGGAGCACATACATTTATTCTGGCAGCCTTTCACATCACACGTATCAGAGGCTCAGCGCATCTCCCGCTGAGAGAATGATGGCAGTGCGCTTTGAAATAAAACACGTTCAGTGGGCTTTAGCTCAACCACCACTCCGCCACTTTCTCAGCATGGGGACATGCTGTCTTTCTGATACACATGACACACAGGCACTTTTAATTAGCATGGCTCACTAATTAAGAGCACCCAGAGCCACATCAGGAGCACATGTAAAAATGCCCGATTAGTCCATCCTCATTCTGTCAAAACTATAGTTCTTCTAATGTTATTTTTACAGAGAACTGAAACTATTTTAAATAAAAGTACCTGCAATAGGATAGATGATGGTCAGTTCTCTTAACCTGATTAGGGGCCAAAAGTGAATAATTCCATTTATTGTAAATTGTAAGCATTTTGGAGCTTGGGCCTCAGCCTCATATCCATCTATAAATCACTTAGACAAATAATTAATGATATCATATTCATGAGTGCGGGCTGCAGAATTAAGCCCTAAATTAATACTCAAGATGGCCGTCTTTGCTATACCCTAGTTGGTGACACCAATACTGGGGGGAAGGGGTTGTTTTGTTTTGTTTTTTAAATTAACTTGAATCTTATGAGGCCTAGTTATTTCCTAGATCTGCTAGATTCCTTGTGGGACCTAGAGTGCAAATTCTGATTAAGGGCTTGAACCTGTGCTTCTAACACTTCCTGATAGAATAAGGAGTCTAGCATTTGATCCTAAATCTTGCTCTCATTAAAGCTTCCTAGAACATTTTTCTTATGCACTTTTCCCAACGGCCAAAAAGAGCTGGTCAGAGCAGATCAGCTGCATAATTCCCTCTACTGGCTTCAGACTGAGTGATCTGGAAATCAAGTGCTGCCTAATTACAATTACACCCTGAAGAGTCTTTACAATTTTTTTTCCCTTATTCTTTCAGAAAATTCAGCTTCTTTTCCTCTTTTCAAGTCAACTAGCTACTGCCAGAATCAAGTAGCTACTGATTAAAAACAAGCTGAAAAATAATCAAAATCAACACAATAATATACTTTTTACGGTATTCTTCCTGAAAATAAGTGCCACGGAGCTTTTTCAGAACTCTTGCATTACACACACACACACACACACACACACAGGTTCATTAAGTGTTAATACTTTGATTTAAGAGGATTTTATTTCTCAGTTAATATCTTATTAACTCATCTGTATTTTTGATACATCAGTAATCAAGTAATTCTACTCTTCAATTGCATATAGACATTCAGGGAGGTTAGATTTTGTTAGACAAGGTCACAGATAACTTACTTTGACCAGTTACGGACCTTGCACTTAAGGTGCAGGCAGAAGAAGTAACAATTTTTTTCTGATCTGGCCATAGAAAGCAGTCTACAGCTGTGATCAAACACAAGTGCACAGCTGCAGACAGCTTAAAAAATGGTTGATTGGGTGAAAAATCTTACCTCTCATTGCATGAGGTATCAGATAAAGACATTTCAAAATGTAGCATCTTTTGTAATGTGTGCAAAACTCCCAGCCTGTCGCTGTTTTCAGAACAGAAGGGGGGAAAAGGCAGTAGAGGGAGTTCAATCTGGGGGGTTGTCAGCCCCAATCCCGGATGGTGGGGATGTACTGGAGCCCCCTTGAGGTGAGGGGACTTCAATTCACCCACCCCACCCTTCAGCACCAGTTGGGGAGACCCAAGAATGATCTCCCTCCACTGCCTTCCCTCCCTCACATTCTGAAAACAGCAAGCACTGGCAAGCCATGGCCCTTGCAATGGGCACCTCCCAGCCCACAGCTAGATTCCCCACCCCCCTGGAACCAACAGTGAACTTCTGTTTGGTCTAGGGTAACACTAACTCAGAATGCTTTGCAGAACATCTGGGAGCTGTACTTCTGTTTGCACCCTTAGATCCTTAGCTAGGTTGATCTAAATGTGAACTGTAGCAAAGTTTAGGACAGTTAGATTGTTCTAAAAATGGCTGACCTGATCCAAGTTAACCCTGCCTCTGAGGTAGTCTAACTTAGACTGGTCTTGCTGGACCTGATCTAACTGAACTTCTGTACAGTTTCCAGCACAGCCCCAAGGCTGGCCCCAGCCCTGAGGCTATACTTTTCCTACCTGCCCCCTAACACAAGGTTATTTCCCCCCCACTGACCCGCCCCCACCCGTGCAGACCAGCTAGCCCCCAACCCCAAGCTTGGCAAACTCCCCATCCCTCAAGCGCTCCCAGTGTTGGTTTCACAGGCATTCCCTGATGCTGGGAGCTGAGAAAGTAAGTTGGAGTGGGAGGGATGGAGGGAGTGGCTTGCTGGGGTGGGAGTTGTTTACCAGGGGGTGAGAGGGGGTCAGGAGGCTAAATAATAGCTCCTGGTCTGGGGCAGGTGGGGGAAAGAGCCCTCCCATCCCTCCAAGCCCCCCCTTCAGACCCTGCAAGCCCCCCTGATCCTGGCAAACCTTCCCACCCTGCCATAGACCCTGTTAGGCCTCCCTGATCCCTCTGATCCATCCTGTGGACCCTGCCTTCTCCCCAAACCTCCCCTGTGGACTCCCTTATCCCACTACCAGAGCCTCTTGTTCAATTGATCCTTCCAAGCCCTTCCCCATCCTGACTTGTTAGATAGTCACCATTTTTAACTTGATCTAACCTCCCTGAATATCTGTACATAGCTGTCTAAAATAGAAGCAAAGCAAAACCAAAAAGTTAAAGCAGAGGGCCACTTTCAGCCCTGCATAAAGCCATTCCCCTTCAATAGGCAAGTCACACACTTATTCTTGGTTGTTCACTATTACAACAGACAGAAGTACATTTTGACTTATGAGGAGTGATACCACAGTACTGGCTCCAGTGCCATACATGGTAAGGATACACAGGAAAGGTTTAGAAACCCCATTTTGTAGCTGTTAAATTACACAGCAGAACTTCAGTTCCCTCCAGCAACAGCAAACTTGAAACACAATTTCTCAAACCTGGATCTTATTATGACCAGTTTGGGAGAAGTCAGAGCTCTTTTAAACATACTACAAAATATAGATCAATTCCTTTTGATGTATATACTTATAAAGAGAAAAGATAAAAATTTCTCTGAACTTTGTTAACCTTTTGGTATTTTACACATTCTTCACATCCTTGGTATTATAACCCATCTTCAGACAGACGCAAGCAGCTCCCACTGACTTCATACACTCAGTGTTAATCACTTTCCCAGATCCCAGTTTTCCGATCCCCATTTATTAGTGCTATTTTACTAATTTGCATTCTGTTTCTTTTATCTTTTTCTTTGGGTTTGGCTTCATGGAAATTGTTTTCTGAGAATCTCTTTACTTATTTCCTCATTTCTTGCCATGGCCCCTCAGCTGCTTCATTTACCATTTCAGTCCAGTTTTTCCCTCCTTCATTTCTTGTTTCTTTCCCTCTAACTTTTGCCCTACCATCTTTCTCCCCACTGATCACAAGAACAATTTGTTCTTAAAATGAGAATGAAAGAAGCCAAGTTGTTTCAGCAAATTGTGCTTTTAGATGGCTTTTATTTTTTGTAAATGAATACTAGGCCTGTGTGAAGTGGCTAGCATTTGCTTTGGATTCAGATTCAGCTGATTTGGGGGACAGTGCTTCGATTTGGTGATTCGAATCACTGTCCCGAATCGATTTGGCCGAATCTGATTTGGAGATTCAGTTGCTGCTGAATCTCTGAATCACACAGGCCCCATCCCCCACCAGCTCTCCCAGCTCTGGCAATGGCTGCCCCAGCTCCCGGCACTTTGGGGGGGAAAAAAGCCCCACTCACTGGCTGCTACCCAGCAGGGGGCCAATCCCCACTGCCCCACTCCGTGTGAGAGGCTCTGCCATGAGCCCCCTAACCACTCCTGCTCCCCCAGGCCCCCCCCATGGCTTCCCTGCCCACCCCAGCTCTGGCCCAGGAGCTGGGGGGGGGGCAGGGGGACCCTCCCATGATCTCCTCCCCCTCCTCTCCCCTGCCTCCTACTTACCTGCTCTGAGTCCAGCTCCAGCTGCCTGCTGCAGCAGGTGGGGATTCCCCAAATCATTGAAGCTCTCTGAATCTTTTCCAAATTGAGAAAAAACAGAAATATTAAAATGGCTTAACATTCAAAATAGACAAGCCACACGAGATCAGAATAGAAATGCTTTTTACCTATATAGGAAACACTTGGAGTTGCCTTTTATGAGGTATTCTATTACACAGACCATAACAAGATTTAAGCTGTATCTACATTCAGAGTTTCTCCTGATTTAAAGAAAACTAGTCATCCCCTGGAACCTGCTCCCCCCAGTCTCTGCCCACCTCCCTGCTACTTATCCTCCAGCTCTGGGAGGGTTCTGGCTCCATGCCAGCCTGTGGCAGGGGGCGCATGGTTTCTCTGGCCCCAGGAGCTGCTGGCACTGCCACTGTTACTACCTGGCCAGGCTGGGGCTGTAGCAGTAGCAACCACCTGTTCTGTATTGAGGGCTGGACTAGAACCAGAACTCTGGCAGAGTGAACCTAGAGGGGAAATGGTGAAAATGGGGGTGGGGGAAAGCAGAGCAGCAACTACAGTTCTACCCCCAAGCCCTCCCTCCCCCATCTTAAATGGGAAAAAAACCTCAACTTGGATTTGAGTAAATAAGGTACCAATGAGTTGACTTCGCTACAAGACCCCAGGTGTTCAGCAGTATATGCCAGTGGAGCTCAACTACTACTGAGACCATACTAAGTTCCACCAATGCAAGTTCCATCTTCCTTGGTCTACCCTGAGTTGGCACTAGTGCAGCTACATCACAGTGGCCGGCCATTGATTGTTGGATCCGAGGTATGCGTGCAACATAAAAGAGGCTTCACAATAGATTTTTATTTTAGTCTCACCAGTAAATCCAAAGAGGTCAATGAAGTTAGACTGATAGAAAACAGGTGTTAATGAAGTGAGAATCCAGCCTTTCTATGTGGCCTTGAGATTGGAAACGTGCATCTTTCATAATAATCACTGCTTAAATAAGCTGCAATCACTGATTCTGAGACTCATTTTGTGCATTTTGTTTACTGAATTTTAAAGTCTCATACAAAATATACTGTGTAAGATATCTTGCTTGCCTATGCTGTAACACCAACCCCAAAAGATGCAATATAGTAAAAGCTACTTAATTGTACCCATAGCCAAGTGTAGTAGAAGTTCTGAATTGTTTCAATACCCTTTCACACCCTTTGTAGCAAAGCTTGAATTTAATATACTAATCCACTTAGAACACAGTATTTAGTACTATCAGCCAGTGTTAAAGGCTGCATTACTAGGTCTTCTGTTCACAACGGAAAATAGGAAAAGTATCAAGAAAAGAGACCTGGTACCTTCTACTACTACAGTTGCTTCCAAGAGATTTGCTTGAACCATAACAGATGAACCCCCCAAACAAACAAACATACAAAAAAAACCCTTTTCACCACTACCAGAAAGAAAAGCTTTTTGTTAGGTACTCTATCTACTGATAGAGTGGAAATGCTTACACAGAGCAGGTCAAAAACCCTAAAAAAGTTTTACCTGAAACAAGTTTTCAGGACTGGGCTCTGTAGAGATCAAGGTCTAATAAAGGAAAACCCTTTAAAAGAAGTGTGTGTACCTACACACATGCACTTATAGCCTTACCTTAATCACTACCTCAGCTTTTATAATTAGGGCAATGAGGTCCACCTGCTCTCAATGACTGGTTCAAAAAAACAATTATTACAATCCAAGTGGTCAAAGAAAGCATGAAAACAGTTGTGCCGTCTTGATTTTTGTTGGTGTCCTAAAGCTTTTTTCTAGCTGTTTGGTTTTCCCTAGGCTGGCTCTCGTTCCAGGAGCCTCCCTCCCCTCAGTGAGCTATGGAAGGTCCATCTGCCTATTATTAATCCATAGTAAAATCCATAGGAGTTCATGGATAAAAGATTTCCAACAAACATTTCACTGGAAAATAGTTCTATTATATTTACACATGAAAATTGCCCCATTACTGTGAACAAAATATGAACCCCTTGAATATGCTAAAAGAAAAAATCTGCTAGATTCCACTGAATTTCAAAGGACACAAAAGTATAATCAATCCCTGCTCCTTTCTCCACAAAAACTGGCAAGGTTGGGTATCTGAAGCTTGTTCTCTTGGTCTCTCTCTTTTTTGAAACACTAATTTATTTTCTGACTATACGATGGAGAAGATTAAAGATTAGCTCACAAAATTAGAAAAGCATTCTTTAATATAACTATCAAAAGTAGAGATGTTGCTAATTAATAATAAAACAATGAGCCAAACAATATGTCCCATTTAAGGTAGTATCTTTGTGTGACTACATAATAATGAGTACATATGACTACATTATTTCACACAATAAGAAATAATATTGGTGCTGATCCTGCCTTTGGCTTAGAAAGGATCTAAGACAACAGAGGTGTCTGCTTCTGAAGACTGAATGGGGCAAATATAAAACATTTTTAGCTGTGTTTTTATTGTTTAAACAAAGCAATCATAACTCAAACTATAAAATACCTGCTGCACTAGGAATAAGTGATTTGGAAACACATCTGCATTTTGTGCATCCCAGCACTGACCCCTCTCATCAGAAGTTTCTTAAAAGTAAATTTTCCTGCAATATTTTGGCACTCCCTGTCCTGGTTATAACTACGAAGTGCAGAGGCTTACTAAAATTAACACATATTAAAAATTGACTAAACTGTTTCAAATCCCTCAAAAGTTGTTGTTCGGCTTGTGTTCATTAATTGCTGGCATTGTTGTGAAGGAGAGTATGGGGGATAAAAGGGAGATTTTATTTTGTCTGAACTGCTTTTCTTATTTCAGCCCTAATCCAGCCACCCAGGGCAAAGAGATCAAATGACTGTTTAATAACTAGATATAAACACATTTTTTTATATTGAGATTACTGAAGCTTTATCTAAGCCTGGGCAGAGCTTGCCATACTGGGTCTTAGAACTGGAACTGAAAGGAAAAGGAATAACTGCATAAGTCTCTTATGTTTCCTCCTTTCACAACTGAAGATGGGGATAGCTGGCTGGTTTGTTGAGAAAAAAAAGAGATAGAGACCTATGCTTAGATTGCAAGGTTAATGGTAGCAGTTGTCCTGTGTTCAGGGAAAGGATATCTTAGTCTCACACAGCTAACAACTGTTTAATTTGCTTTGGTAAGACTTGTGAGAGAGAATGAGAGAGACCCACAAACCCAGACTATTATGTTGTCAGGGACAATTACCAGTTTAGCAACTTCATTTTCCTTTATGTGCTTGCCTTTAGGTAACAGAAGGAGTTTGCTATTCTTCTGAAGTCTCTCTTACAAATAATCCAACCTGATAGCTAGCAGTGTTTTTAATCACCTCTCATTTTTTAACTGTCTTTGAGCTCACTGGCCTGGATTCACAATAGCTGCTACAGTAGCTGCTGACCTGGGAAAGTGAAAGACAACTGGAAGTTTTTCTTTTTCGTTATATTGCCCTGAGACCATAGTAAGAACAGAACATGTGTACCATCTGTGTCTGCATGCCTGCAGCAGGGAAGTTCTCCTCAAGCTGCGTTGGGAACAGTTAGAGGCATTTTGTACTACTCCCATCTCCTTTATTCAGGACAAAGGAACTAAACTGGGAGTCGGAAACATTTATTTTATTCAGAACATCTTCAGTAAATGCTTTTCTAATTAAAAGACTTTAAAATGTTGACATTCAAGTGTGCATGACAGTTTTTCAGGACAAGGAATGGACAAATATATATTTTTTTAAATTGCAGTTATTTGAAGGATTCTACACTTATCTCTATCTATGAAGGTAATGAAGTAGAGAAGAATCCAAAAGATAAGCATCATTTTTTCTTGCATACCACACACCTCCCAGATAAAACATGCATCTTGTTTATGGAAGACAGAAGTGTCCAGGAAATGTGGCATTCCAGGAGACAGTGTGGGTGAGGAATCAGGTTTTCCTGGCATGACAGGACAGCAACAAGGCTAGGTTGCAGATCCTTGCAACAGTAGTAAGACTGTCAGTTCTTTACTGTAAATTAGTGGTTCTCAATAGGGCTGTGTGAAATTTATCCGGCTGTTTTGTTTTGACACTGTTACAACTCATTTTCAGCTTGAAACAGTGAAATCTAAATGAAATGAAGGGCTTCAAAACAGCCTCTGAACGAAATGAGGGCAGTCAAAATGTTTCAAAAGTTTTGAAACATTTTGCGTTTCAAAGCTGAGCTCGGCTTGCCTGCAGGGAAACAGAAAGTAAGGGGAGGGAGGGGGAGGAGGAAGGGACACAATGAGGGCACGCCTTAACATGCATGCTGGAGAAGAAGCTCCTGCAGGGGAGGAAAGAAAGGCTCAGTCACAGTCTGGCTGCCTGAGATGCTGCCTGTGCTACTGCTCACTAAGTTATTATTTTATCTGTTATTTAAAGTGGTGGACCGGAATGAGGCTTAGGGGAGGAGGAGACCTCATTGGGGCACACTACCATGTCGTGTAGAGGCGCCAGTGAGGGCATGCCTTAACACACATACAGTCACATCATGAGTTTCGCTTGTCAGCAGCTTGAGGTACAGTTTCCCAGAAACCCCTGCACTTATCTCCTTGAAACTTGGCAGACTTCATGCCCTCAGAAGGGGCTAACATCCCTACTGTTTTCATCCAAATATGCCAAAAAATGACAAAATTATAGGCAGTTTTGTGCTTCCTCATTATAGCCTATGGGCGAAATGTCGAAACAGCAAAACAGTTTTGACGAAATGAAATGGAACAGTGCTTTGAAACAAAATGAAACTTGAAATGAAACACTGTCCCATTGAAATGGTGAAACAGAAGTCAAAACAAAATGGTGCTGTTTCTCACAGCCCTAGTTCTCAGCCTTTTTAGGCTCAGTGCACCCCTCAATAACTTTTGTAAATTGAGCAGCACCCCATTTCAAACACTACTTGTTAATTACAGTGCTTACCTGCTTGCAGAAGGGCCAGGCAGTGGGAGAAGAGGAATATCTAAGTCAGGGTTGCCAACCCAGAAATGTTTTTTTTCCCCTACTGGTCTGCAAACTTTTTACTGACAACCCAATTTTTTTCCTGGCACATGTTTTTATTGATACATGTTTTACATAATGTAAATGTAACTCTTCTACCATGTCCTGCCCTGCTGTAAGGACCCAGTTAGAATGGCTGAGTTAAATTTTAGGGTTTTAACGTTCATCATAGTAAAAAGTAAAAAAGGTTGGGTTGTTCAATGTGAAGGGGGAAGAGAAGTAAATGGGGGTTTTCCCCATTTTCCCCTCACCCAGCAGAAGTAAAGTCAAGGGCACAACAGGCTCCAGCACAGCAGTTCCATAGCAGCCTGAGCTTGTGGATTGGGCAGAGGAGGGGGTGGAGCCTTGGAGGAGAGTGGGCTGGAAGGAGAGCGATACAGTGTGCCTCAGGGAGAGAACAGCTATGAAGTGGTAAGAAAATACCACAAGAAAAAGAGACCCAGGGAGTGGAGGCTTGGTGTGGCTTGCCAGAGGGGCAGGGCCGGATATACACCCCAGAAGAGTGGGGTGAGAGCAGCCAGCTGGCATGCAGCCAGAGTGGGCTGCTGACGGTGGGGAACAGACCCTTTGGAGAAGGGCCAGGCCAGGACGTCATGTGCAGCTCACCCATAGATCTGAATGCTCTGTGCCCTGGCAAAGAATGACCCAGACGTGAAGTCAGAGAAGCCCAGTGGGGAGCCATGGAGGAGCCCAGAGCACAGCCAGAGCTGGCAACATTGGAACTTGGAGGTACCTCTCAGGGAGGAGTGGGGACAACAGCTGGGAGGCAACGCAAGCCCAGACAGTGAAACCCCAGTGGACCCGGGTCAGGAAGTGAGCTGGCTAGCAGGGAGCAATTCCTTCAAAGGGTCAAGGCCATAAAGTCAAGGCGGGGCATGAAGCCCCAGATGGCATCAAGGCTGAGGATCAGCAGCCAAAAAGGAAATGTGGGCCCAAGTGCAGGTCCTATCAAAATTGAAGGGCACAGCAAGACACTGGCTAGCCCTAGAGTTCAGTTTGGGATAAGAACTCATTATCCTCTAGTGTATCCCAGCAGAGGCTGCACACAGGAAAATTAACTGAAAGTTCCAAAGTTAGTGTTTAAAGAACACTGTTGATGCTATGCTGTGATGAGATTAGTCATGAAGATGTTAGGCTGAGATAGAGAACAGCTAAGGAAGAGCCGATGGCTGAAGAGCATCTCTCTCCCTGACTGGGAGGCACAGGTGATCACCTGTAAAGAGAGAACTCCAGGACAACAACATCCATTCAGGCCCTGGATATGGTAAGGGTGGGGTAAAGGACCCCCATGAAAAAGCCAACGGAGCAAGATCTCATGAGGCACCTGCTGGTATTGTCTCCCAGCAAGACCATCAAAACATGGCAGGAAAATGAAAACAACTCACAGGACACACAGGTACTACCATTCTTAAGATTTCACCCTGACATCGCAAGGAGGTAGAGTGCCAGGCAAGAAAGGACTCAAGCCTTATGACACCTACCAGCGACATTCAATAAAAAGCTTCTAGTAAGAAAAAAATGTTTGTGGGTTGCAGTCAAGCCCTGTTTGACTGCAGTAGTAAGTTTTACACTGTACTGCTTCTGCCAGGGGTCACCTACACACCCATCCTCCCCCACATTCTGATACCACTGACTGCATCCTGTACCATGCATCCACTTTCACCCCTCCCCACTCAGGCCCTGTTTCCCATGTCCCAGCATGAACTTCCAAAGAAACCTACCTTCAACCAAGCCGTATTATAAGCAGCTGACTGGATGTACCAGGAAAAGCACATGGTTGGTGGGGAGGGGTCTACAAAGCACTGAGAGAAAGATTCCTTCAGGGTTCTATGCTCCTGCTCAGAACCAGGTGGTGGTGCTGTGCTGTGCCTATCCTTCAACACTGAATCTAAGTTCTGTCTGATGAGTTTTCAGAGCTTCTTCAATCAGTTCCAATGGCTTAGAGTTTTTATGGATGGGTCACGTTTTCTTTTATGGACTTTATGGACAGGAGGTTTTAGCCTACATTTTTACTGATCTTCCCTAAATTTACAGTTGGCAACCCTGACCAGGGAGGGACAAATCTGTGCTTATCTGCTTAGCTCCTCACACTTGGCTTATCTCCTCGCAACTTGTAGCACCCTTCAAATGATCTTACAGTACCCTGTTTGAGAATCAATGCTTTATATCTTTATGTAAATTCAGGAGCTCATTTCTATGCCATATGATTCATCAGCATACTACAGACTGCATGCAGCAGCTTGCTCACTCTCAGTAACAGCTCAGTAACTCTTCAGCCAAAAAATGGCTGTCTCACTAGTATTTGTAAGCTGAACTTCCTGCTGTTTGCAGCCCCAGGGAGAGGTGGCAGACATTTTTTCAGTCCTAAATCAGTGTTTGCTTACTCTATTCCACCCTATTTCTATTCCAGTAAAGAAAAAACATCTCCCCTGCTTAATAGGCACCCCAATTTTGGAGAATTGATTTAAGGGGGAAAGATGTGTGTGGTATGCAAGTAAATATGGTATTCTGGGAGGATTCTGTCATTGATTGTTTCAATGACCAGGCCAAAGCCTATTGCTTGCACTCAGTGCAATCTACCAGATGATGCATTCCAATATCCTCACAAAGCTATGACTGATGCAATAATTGTAGACAGTACTTTCTCTTGACTAATTATTTTCACAGCAATTGTAAAGATACAGTGATATTAGGGTATTAGTATTGGTTTCCATCCATTTATTCACTTTGGCTGCACTGAATATTTATTTGCTTCAATAATCTGTCACCATCATATTTATTGAAAACTACATTTTAATGTACTTGTATGAAAGAAGAAAAATATGTAAATATACATAAAAAATAAAAGCCAAAGAATATGCTAAATGAAGATCTTTTAAAAAAACACTTAAGTTTGTTAAGTATGCTATTATAAACTATCTTCTCATTTACAAAACCTGAGTACTTAAAAGCAAGGAAATGAACATTTAAGTACATCATAAATCTTACATTGTTTCTATAATACACAAATACCATTTATCAAGTACATATTTCACCACAACAATGCATCCTTAACTGATCTTAAACAAATATTATTTCAACAGAAATCTCAAACAATAACACTATTCAACAGAAGTTCAACAGAAATCTCAAACAATAACAATAACATAACACTAACTCCTTTTGGAAAAAAAACATAAAAATATGTAAGCCCATGTGTGTGTATTATATATATATAAAATACACAAATATGTATGGGCTTACATATTTTTATGTTTCTTTTCCAGAAAGCTTGCTCTCACTCTCTCTCTCTCTCTCTCTCTCTCTCTCTCTCTCTCTCTCTCATATTTGAAAACCACTCCTGCAGCAGTGGTTTTCAACCTTTTTAGACTCAAGGTACCCCCTTCATAATGTTTGTGAAGTGAGAGGCACCACATTTCAAAAATTAATATATATATTATTAGTATGTATATACCCTTTTACAATAAATTGACAATACTTTACCTAAAAAAATATGTAAGCAATAGTTATTCACAAGACACAGCAATTAAGCAACCTTAACAAAAGTCTAGTATCATTTGATAAGTATGTGTTCTGATAAAAAAAAAAAACTTGTTATTATCTAGTAAACATGTTTAGATTGCCTACAGTTAAGATATTTGTGCTGTGAAAAAATACACATTTTCTTGTTCTTGGCAAGAATAGCGTGCTTATTATGGGCACTGTGTAAGAGCTATGTCTTTCAAATCTATTAATTTCATTGGTTTTAAGTTTTGGGGTTTTTTTGTAAATGAGATAATATCTGCTGGCACTTGCTCAAGATATCTGGTCTCTAAAAAAAAGTTTTGAGTTTTGAAAGATATAGAAATAGGTATTTCCACTGAGCAAAGTTACCAGTCTGGCTATTAAGCCATAAGGGAAAAGGCATGTGTAGATCAAGTTTCTTGCATGTAGTCCTCTACACAAAGAATTTGGAGAACTTGAGCCAAATGAAATTGCACTAATAAAAGAACATATCTTTTGAGGCCACCTTTGAGAAGATGCTACACCGCAATCTACCAGCTGAGTATGTGAGATAATGAATTCAAACTCTGAGAATGTGTCAGTGTGAATTTTGCTGTTCTCAAAGCTTAATACTTGTATGTTGCAATTTGATGATGCTTTATACATTTGCAGGGTTGTTACTGTCAGAAACAATCTGTTTATTTTGCATATTTTCACATTTCTCGTGAGCTGCCTAGATTCTATCTCCTGCAATTGGAATGGAGATTTACCAATTTATTTTTATTTTGCAAGATGAGGGGCCTTCCATAGGATGTGAAAGGGTCCTAGCATTCAGAATTTGGGAAAATTCAGATTTGAGGTATAATCATATTCATGAGGCTTCAAATTCAGCAGTCTTGTGAACTGGCCTGCTACAGCTGGATACCAGGGGCAAGATAGCACAGGAATTTAGGGTTAAGGCTCCATGGGTTCAGGAACATGCCAGGAAAAGCTGAGTCAGAGCAGAAAAGAAAGAGGATTCCTCTAGTTAACTCTGAGGAAAGAGCACAGAGCCAGGACCAGTCAGTGTGAGTAGGCCACACTTTTAGGTGCAGAGGACCAATATAGAAAAAGGTTTGTACAAATAATTAAAATAATAGACTAGGCCTCTTGGGGAGGAGGGAGTGCTTTTGGATGGTTGTGAGTAGTCTGAGGCAAGGAAAGATATTAATTAAACAGCTGAAGCTCTCCATCACTGACACAAATGTGAATTTTTTTAGGCATATGCACACATTTGCAGAACTCGATCTGCAATCCCATGGCTTACTCAGAGTTGTGTGATCATAGATCAGATCCCCGCTTGTGCACATGTGCACTGGTGCTGGGAGTTGCACCAGCCACGCTATCTAAGTAGGGGTGGGGGGGAGGGGTAGGCAAAATCAGGGGGAGGCTAGTGTGTCCATGGGTGGGGTTGGTGGATCCACAGAGGGAAGGCATTGTCTATCCAGGGGGTGGGGTATCAGAGGGCTAAAGATAGCCCAGTCAGGGTAGGGAATCAAGGGAGAAAAAACACAACCCTGGGACTTGGGTGAGCAACTGGGCTTTCCCAGCCCCAGGGTTGTGCTCCTTGTGTTAGATTGGGCATGGGCTAGTCCTATCTACGTAATGCACCTCCTTAAGTGAACTAAGTTAGCTTGGGCTGCCCATTTTTTGCCTGATCTAAACTCCCCAAACATATGTAAAGTTAGGCACTAAGTGTAACAGCTGCACATACTCTTTTACAATGCTAATACATATGTTTTAAGCCTTCCTGTTCACCAAGGATAAAAATAAAAGCTTTTACTCAGAGCATCCAGGGATCCATTGCTTAGTATACAGACATAACAGGAGCTGGAAAATCTAAACAGAAACAGAAACTTAAAGTCACACACAAGCATGCTATGCTCCTATAGCAGTGGTTTTCAACCTTTTTAGATTTAAGGTATCCCTTCATAATGTTTATGAATTGAGAGGCACCCCATTTAAAAAATTAATTATGACAGTGCTTATCTTCTTGCAGAAAGCCCAGGCAGTGGGAACAGGAGAACAGTGAAGCAGCAAAACCCTGAGCTTGCCCTTATCTGCCTATCTTCTCACATTTCCTGTGGCACCCTTGAAATGATCTCCAAGCACCCTTATTGAGAAGTACTGTCCTGGAGCATCGAAAAATCAGCAGTTTTCAATTAAAAAATATTCTATATAAAATGACACATGATGACATCTTGTGAGAGCCTGTATTGGTCGACTAACTCCACATCTTTGGGAAGGAAGTTCTCTGTGGCTTATAAACCCTGTTTGCCTGGGTAAGTGTTCTTCTTCCTTCAACGTATATCACGCTAGCTTGATGAGGGGTTGTAGTGCAGCAGGTGGCCCTTTTTGTAAGAGGATTATCCTGAAGACATCCCTGTTTCCTGCTTTCTGTTCAGGTCTTTGTACCTTATTTGCTCCTCCTGCCCTATCCTGTCATGCTTGTTTGTATATGCTCAACTCTCTTCTGCTCGTTTTCTTTTTTTAAATTGGCTTTATTAAGTTTCCAACATGTGTGCTGTGTAAAACAATTCATTTTCACTTGACTAGCGAGGATGTAACTTTGTGGGGAGGCAGAGGCAATGGGGACACCACTCTTAAGATGTGATGGAAGGTGACAAGGGAACAAACAAGATACTGTTGATTTCCTCTCTCTGCCAGATCTGTGGATGGATGATGGTACTGCTTCTTTCTTGTCCTTTCTCTGAGTCAGGAGACTGACTCTTCCATGTGGCAATTGTCGAGAATCAGAGCAGCCAGCTGGCAGCTACTTTCTGAATCCCACCGGAGCAGTAAACTTTTGCCTCAACAGGTGGGTGATTAATGGATGGGGTGAAATTAACCAGGCACAGAAATGTGTGTTGGTTACAGGAGATTGTTTACTTACGTCGCCCAGATAGTGACGTGTGACGCAGGCTGAGCCTTTGTTCCTGTTACAGTTGCTTCGGTTATAGTCAAACGTACGGGTTACAGCCAAGCAATGATGGACGTAGCGCCGAAAACGTGCTATCATGCCTGCAGGGCTTTGATACGTCAAGATTTACGATGACGGGGAGTCATTGACAGCTGATCAGACTGCCAAGTTACTCTGGTGATGGACTCAGGTCTCTCCTCAGAGATTTCTCCGGGGTTCTCCGCCTTAGGCGGAAACTGCTAAACTATTTATAGACAAAGGTTTCTGACGGAGATAGCCAATGATGAACCATTATGTGGAATCTTTAATTTTCTGGCAAGCAGCAGTTTTTTGTGCTTTCAGGTTGCTATCAGGTTACAAGGTAGTGGGTTAGGTTTTTTTGCCTGTTACGTATGAGGTTATAATGAGGGGCTTACGCTTGTTTCTTGACCAGTTGCAGGGATTTATGGCAGGGCTATCCCCTTTCACCCTGACCAGTCTTAAGTTTCATTTCTTGGTTGTGACGTGGGCATAAATTATATACAGCTCTCCACCAGGATTTTGTTTCAGGAGTTTCTGGCAAGGATTTCTTTTAACCCTTAGTTGACTACTTGAATGGTATCTCTTGCTAGTGGCATGGGCACTGATTAACTGGGTTGTGACAGCAATCAGGTAACAAAACCTGACTTGCCTTCTTTCCTTGCCTTTGGACAGCAGAGCCATAATAAGCCAGCTGATTGGCTTTCTCATGCTAGAGCAGGTCAAGAGGTAGTTTGGCTTCTATTTGCTTTTACTGTTGGGAGTGATCATTTGGAGCTCTTTAGCTTTCAGCTGGTGAGCTGCCAGATTGGCCATGTTCCAGACCTGCCTTTGCTGACCTTTATCTAATCAGGTGCTAGGGGTTAGGCTGATCACCAGACTTTGGGATCTGGAAGAGATTTTTCCATTATGATGAAACTGCCAAGCTGATGTTGGGAGGGGGGGCCACTTTCCATCTGATATTGTACAGATGGAAAGTACTTTTCATCTGTACTTAGCCAAGCAAAAAGCCTGAGGTAGAATTAATCTAAGTTACATGAGGGTTTTTTGTAAGTGGTGTAGTATATGAACAGACTACACATTCACCCTTTGGTGGCATGGGAAGTAAATTTTAGACCAGGTTTTGCCATTTTTAAGCCAATCTAGGTATGCCAAATTTCTATTCTGTTATGGGTATAGAACAGTTTCTAATCACATGTACAATTCTCCTAATGCATTCTTAGATGGACATCAGAGGGACACCAGCCTACCAACTGCTGATGCTGACTTGGTACAGAGTCACTTGGATGGACTAGATGTGTTTAAGTCAGCAGGCCCAGATGAGCTGACTTAAAGAGTACTGAAGGAATTGGCTGGTGTCATAGCAGAACCAGGGACACAGCTGTTTGAGCACTCATGGCACTTGGGTCAGGTCCCAGAGGATTGGAAAGGGCCAGTGTGGTCCCTATTTTCAAGAAGGGGAGGAAGGAGGATCTGAGTAATTATAGGCCAGTCAGTCTCACCTCTATCCTTGGAAAAGTCTTTGAAAAAATTATTAAGAATCATATTGGTGAGAATCCAGCAGGAAAAATAATGCAGCAGGGCAACCAGCATGGATTTATAGCAGGTAGATCATGCCTGACTAATCTGGTTTCTTTTTATGACCAGGCCACAAAACACTTAGATGCAGGAGTAGAGGTAGATGTCATTTACTTGGATTTTAGGAATGCCTTTGATACAGTATCTCATCTCATTCTCATAAATAAATGAAGAGGCTGTGATTTAGATGATTACACAGTCCAGTGGGTGGGAAATTGGCTTAGCAGTCACACCTAGAGAGAGTGGTAGTGGACAGGTCAGTATTGACCTGGAAGGATGTGGGTAGTGGGGTACCGCAGGGTTCAGTTCTTGGACCTGTACTCTTCAGTGTCTTCATCAGTGACTTGGATCTGGGCGTGAAGTGTACTTTGTCAAAGTTTGCAGATGATACTAAATTGTGGGGTGAAGTGAACACACCAGAGGGTAGGGAACAATTGCAGGCGGACCTAGACAGGTTGAAAACATGAGCAGAACACAATACGATGCAGTTCAACAAGGACAAGTGCAGAGTGCTGCACCTAGGGCACAAAAATATCCAGCACACCTACTGGCTGGGAAATAATCCTCTCAGCAGCACAGAAGTGGAAAAAGATCTCAGAGTCATACTGGACTCCAAGATGAACATAAGTCGTCACTGTGACAAAATATCAGCAAAGCTAACCACACTTTATCATGCATCAGCAGATGCATGAAAAATAGATCCAAGGAGGTGATCCTTCCTCTCTCTGTGGCATTGGTCAGACCGCAGTTGGAGTACCGTGTCCAGTTTTGGGCACCATACTTTAAAGAAGGATGTGGAGAACCTTGAGAGGGTCCAGAGGAGGCCCACTCATATGGTTAAGGGTTTGCAAGCCAAGCCCTAAGAGGAGAGACTAAGGGACCTGGATCTCTTCAGCCTCCACAAGAGAAGGCTGAGAGGTGATCTTGTGACCACCTACAAATTCATTAGGGGGCCGCAGCAAGGAACCCGAGATGCTTTGTTCACCAGGGCGCCTCTTGGGGTAACAAGGAACAATGGTCACAAACTGAGACAGTAGATTTAGGCTGGACATCAGGAAAAACTTCTTCACAGTAAGGGTGGCCAGAATTTGGATTAGGCTTCCAAGGGAGGTGGTGCTCTCCCCTACCTTGGGGGTCTTTAAGAGAAGGCTGGATAGGCATCTGGCTGGGGTCATCTGACCTCAGCACTCTTTTCTGCCTAGGAAAGATGATCTGTTGAGGTCCCTTCCAACCCTAACATCTATGAATCTATACCAGTAAAAGTGTAATGTCTGTACCTGGCCTTTAAGTGCAACGATTTGAGGTTTAAATGACAGCATCACTTGAGTGGGTTAAAAAGGATCCATAGGCTCTGAGGAGAAGGCACAGAGCTCTATGTGGCATGGTAATGAAGTATACCTCCCTATCTCCAACAGCTTGGATCCCTTCATCACATTCCTCCTACCTCCCATGTGGCAGAAAAGAAATGGCTCAGGACTCTGGGCTTCTGCTAAAGACCCTGGGCAGACCTAAATGTGTAGAAATGGCATTACCTCATACCTGCCTGCAGATCTTTCCATTGACATCAGTGCAGGAACAGCCCTGAGGGAGATCTGGGACAAAAGTTCTTGTTGGCTAAGAGTTTTATTCAAGATGAGGCGTTTGCATTTAACTATACCATAGCACAAATGTATTATTGTTTCTGCATCTACATCAAAGAGTGGATGGTGTCACAGCAGCTTAGCTAAGGCTTTGTTGTGGTCCAAATATGACAAAACCAGAATTACAAGGCTTCTGATTCTGGCTTCTAAGCACTTTTAAAAGCTCTAGCCGAGCAACCAGCCCTTAACAAAGACCCTCGCACCACCCTTCTTGGACCATTTAGCACTCAGACTAGGAGCACAGGCATGTAAGATTTTGGAGAAAAAAAATCTCCTTTCTTCTGCAAAGGTCAGGTCTCGGTTACTTTAAAAACAACATCTCTGTCCAGAATTTCACTATGTAAACTGCAGTAAAAAGTTATACTGGAATCAGAAATAGGTACTAAGCAAACGCAATAATTTACCATCCTGAAACTGGTTTTAAGTGGCATATGAAAGATATTCATGTTTTGAAGGTTCTCATGCTGAGTTCTCTTAAATAGATTTTTTTTTCTTACTGTCATCTGCAGATGGGGTAGCGGATATCCATTTTCAGACACTTTCCACCACCTATTTGCCAAAATAAGTACTTTTGTGGATACAGGGGAAGGGGAACTCCGTTAAAAGAGTGTTCCGGTTTTTTTTCACAAAAAAAAATGTAAATACATTGTATGCCCATCCACCTTTGGCAAACTTGAGCCTGGCATTGCTATCATTTAAACATATTGTATTATTTCATGTCATGGCTTGAGACAAAAACAAGAACCAGCAGTGAATAACCCTCCCAGAATGTATATGTTACTCTAATGCATTTCTTCAAAGGGCAAGTTCAAAGGGTTTTTCAAAGGGCAAGTTCCTTTTAAGTGATGCAAGACATTGTTAATTAAAACCTGTTACCATATTAGGCATATATAGACACCCTTCTCAGCCAAAGTATTTGTTCACATTAACAGGAATTACACAAGAGCAGCAAAAAAGGAATAGATCTTTTGGGTCCTTGACACTGGGAATGCCTCAGAATTGGTGCTAGTATACAATGTCTTATTTGATTCCATTAAAAATCATTATGCTGCAGCTCTTAGAACGTTAATAGAGAGCTTCTTGAAATGTAATTCTCCCATGAGAGGTTTGCATTATCAGGCTAATACTGTATATATGATCAAATGAATTATAATATCTATAAAAGAGCGCAGCAACAACTTAATTGTGTGTATATATATATTTATTTTTTATATATATATATATATATATATATAGATTGCATTTAATAACTATGTGGTAAATTCTAGCTTAGTATATTGCTTTAAGAGCTGATGCCCAGAATGTGGCATTTAGACATATAAGTTGGTCTTAATTTCACATGCTAGGAATTAGCTGCACAGACAGTCCAAGGAAAGCATAATTATATTAATTTGATCCTGTAGAATATGAGGTACACAACATATGCAAAAAGAGAGGTTTATAATTGTAGTTAAGGCTGTAAAACACTGTAGTTGCTATCAGCATGGCTGCTATAACAATAATTAACACTTTGCAAACATTGGCTGGTATAAATTAGCATCATTCCATTGAACGCTCCAACAAAGTTTCTGGCCAATTGTCAGCACACTGAAAATATGTCATTAATACAATAACCAATGAGCTAAATACTTCTCGTTCCCATTTTTCAGAAGGTAGTTGAAGAACAGGGATTAAGAGACCTGCCTAGTATATTGTGATTCACTATAAAGTCAGATTTAGAACACAGAATAAGCTTATTGCCAGTTATATGCTCATTCCTCTAAAATATTTACCTGCCATGAAAATGGATATGCTGAATTCATAAGCTGAACCCTGAAGTTGGTTAAACCCTGGGTAAACCTCAATTGACCAGCCTGACAAAAGCCCATAGGAGTTAAAGGGGGAAAACACTGTAAAGAATGGAGTCTTTAATAAGCTAACTATTTAAACGTAACAAGGTAAAAAATAGATTAAAACATTGTCAAGGAATTTTAAGATTTTTGTATGAAAACTTCAATCTTTTCAAAAGTTGTTGGAGATTTCATTGAAAAAACTGAGTTTTCAAAAGCCAAAAACATTTTTAAACTACAAAATAAATAGATAACGATTTCTTTCGAGTGTTCAGCAAAGCCTGAAAAACTGCTTGAAATTTGGATACAAATGAAAAGATTAAGTTTCTTTCTGCATGCTCCATGGTAAAGACATTTCCCAAACAGCTCTAGCAATGAAAAAGTCAGCTTGCTTGGCTGGCATGTGTTTCAAAGAGAAATAAAAGGATCCAAAGAGCTGTATTTGAAACCAGAAATTGAGGCATATTGATTTTTCCTGGTCAAAAAATTTGCATATCTAATCATACTACTATAAATAAGGCATGATCTGGAAAAAAAAAGATTGGTAGGCATAAGTTTTAATCACATGATGTAATCCATTAATCATGTGCTGCTAATAAGGAAGCCACAAATATATATATATATATATATATATATATATATATAGAAAATCCTTGACTTTTATAATAGGATCACTCGCCACCTTGCAGGAGGCTATCACCATTGTGCAGGATTTTGCCTCCAGGTCTTGAACTGCATAAAAGAATTTTAAAAAGCAAAGCAATCCTGGAGCACTGGACTCTGTATTAATATTGTTTTAAGGCTGTCAGAGTTTCTAGTCGAAGTTTCTTCAGTGCATGCAGTCTAATTTGCTTTTTTTACTTCCAAGCTGATTGTCAGATTTTTGGGGAGTGGTATTATAAGATCTGAGTAATTCTATAAGTTAGTAGTTCCCGTTTTCAGATGTCAGTAATAACAACCTAAGCATGCGCAGGTTTTCAAAATCTAAACCAATGAAAGTCAAATTAGCCTATAAAGTCAATTTAGGGCTTATTTTCATATCTTTTTTTACTTAAAATACATCTCAAATCAAGCTAACAGAAAAACTTGGTCCCTAGAAAGCTTAAGAATTGTTCACAACTGTTTGCTTAATTTAAGTTTTTTATATATTTAGCATTTAAATAAACCTTATCAAACATTTCATGCTCTACTGGCAATTTTCTGACCTCCTAGTTGAAGATCTGAGCCCTAACTTTGGTTCATGGATGAGTAATCACAGCAGGTCCACAACAGAATCTCTCCTAAAACTACAAATATATCATCTGCAGCATTGTAAATCAAAGCCTCAAAGAGCATCATTTAGCCTGAAGCTAAAATTGCTTGTTTATCAGATGGTGCCTAGTTTAGCATGGAGCAGTTCCTTGTAAATCTCAGGGACCTTTTACAGCATATACTTAAGCAAGCATATTGGCTCCTGGGAGACTTTCTGAGAGCTTTAATGACTGTAGACAGCTAAAAGATCCAGGCCTTGGTTTAGCTAAAGTGGTTACTTGTATAGTTTGGCTCCATTTTGTAAACTCACAAAGATAAGGTGCCTACTTTATCTAGAGAAAGAGCAAGCATTAGTTTCTTAGGAAATCTTTATATCCTAAGTGTTAATGTTCTTGTGGCTTTTGGTATTTCGACCTTTGTCTGTTCACTTTTGATTTACTGTGGGAGAACAGTCCTTTCCCCCTAAGCCCTTCCTATGTTTTATAGCTACTTTGAAAACCACAATGAAATACTTTCAGCATAGCTTTTAAAGGTAGATGAAAAGTTGTTCTATTTTTTATTCATAAATATATGCTATACAAAATTAAACCCAGTGATAATAAAGAAGCAAAAAGACACCCATGTTACACCCTCTGAAGAAACTGCAGTCATAACTAGATAGGACTATTATGAACCACTGTCAGTAACCCTTTTCCAGGCTCAGCCTCTTCTGCAAATCAGTACTTTGTTCCTTGGTGACAAAAAGGTTCGTGGATTCTAGCTGTTCTGTTGTGGTAGCAATGGGAAATCGTCCACAACATTCCTATTGGTTTAACAGTGTAAGCACTTGCTAGAGTCATGAATAGTGTATTGACTGAATTCACCACCAAGGACCTCGTAGGTGATCAACTACTTTCTGATAGATACTCACAGAGTTGATGCGATTCACTAATTATAGAGCTCATTATCTAGGCCTCTCCTTTGATATGAGCTAATTACAGTTCACCTCAATATAGCCACCTGCTGTGTGACAACACCTTTTATCAGCATACAGTAGTAGAATGAGAACAAAGTATATTTAATAGGTTTATTGGAGCAAAATCTGTTTTCAGTTAAACTGAAGCATATGAATTGCTTTTGCTCTCATGCTACAGTAATGGAAGCCTCATTTATATCAGTGGGGTTGAAGTGATGTAAACAGGAACAGAATTTGACCTATTATGTGCGCGGGCCAGGAGCGATCCGGGCCCTTTTTTGCGCCACGCAGGCTGTGGCCAGCAGCCCGGGCACGCTGGGTCGGAGAAAGCAGGTGACATGCTAGAATTAGGCACGGACGCGTAATGGTTGATTCAAGATTGTTTACTTACACCGAAGGTGGTCGCGGTGTAGGCTGGACAGTTTCTCAGGCAAAGCTCCGCTTAAATCCTCGTTTGAGGACTCCGACAGTACTCGGATCACTCCCACGGAGTTGTCGAGGCTCCGTGGATCCTTTTTGCGCTCAGGGAAGAGGGATACGTCGAGGATTGCGCTCGGTGATAGGGAGAGGCTAGAAGCTGATCAGACTCCTGTTGCCTTCTTTGAATACGCTGGGTCCAATAGGCTCCACAGCGCTTAGAGATCTTCACAAGACGTGAAGTCTCCTCCTCCTGGTGTTCGTGGAGTCCTCCAACTTGGGCGGAAACCACTCAAGCCTTTTATATGGCTAGCAAGCCAATCACTAACCGCCACGCATGAATAATTTAACGCAAGCCAATAATGGGGCTCAAATTAGAATACAAATGGCGGGAACTCCTTGCAACGTGCATTTCTTAGCTGCAAAGAAGAAATGCACACTGCAAAGAAAGCTACAAATTGGCGGGAAAATAATTCAGTGGTGCGAAAGCGCACACAAAACAAAAATCACACCCTTGGGTTGTGACATTATGTTTATAGATGGTGGGCCCTAATACATTTTAATATGTAACATATTAATTCCCATCTGCAGGCATATTTAAATCTTGACCCACTTTTGCAGGGCTAAGGGGAGAGTGCTTTTTCCTAAGTTAAGGGCAAAGAGATCTCTCATTTTTTGTTGGTTTTACATTTCTTAGACCAAGAATTCTGCCTTGTCTATTAAGTACAGTTCTTGCTGGCTTCAAGCCAGTGACTTGCATTCAAGCTGGATCCTCCTGAGAATAACCACACACTACTCATTGTAAAGCTAAAATATGTTCACCTGTTGCACTTTTTCCAAACAGGAACAAGCTACCATAATACACTAATAAATGACAAACTAAATGGCTTTAAAGGTTCAAGAAAACAGCCATAATTCAAAGCTATTATTTTCCAGTCAGATTGTGCTAAATATCCAAAGAGATTTACCAGTTGCTACATGCCTAATGCTAAACATATCATGTGTAATTGGTATGTGATTGTTCTTGGTTGATCCATTACATTTTAAAAGAGTATTGAAAGACCAAATCCTTTCTTCTATACAAAGCCCAACTAAATAGGCTTTGTACTGGAGATGCCTATAAGGTTGGGAGCCATCCATCTGTGGCTCATATCTGGATCTATTTTTCTGCCTGGATCTGTAATAGGCAGGGGATAGGTAGCTTATCCCTAAACTTCACTTCCATGTTTTTGTGAAGTACAACTCATTCCCATTGACTGCCCAATCTGGTGTATGGATGCTTATGTAGGAAACTAAAGGTTTGAACATTGAAACTCCTATAGTTTGGAAAACAGCTTTGTACTGTATTCAAATATAGGTATGAGTATAATCAGTTACAGCTCTTGTGCTAGTCTCCAATTTGTACTGAAAAGCAAAATTAAAATCTATGTACAATATGGACTATTGTAGAAATTAAAGCTAAATCCAGATAGATTAATCTCAAGTATCCACTGTGGGGGTTTCTCTTTTTTAATAAGGGATTGCATTTTCTTTATTAGAACATTGTATTTTCTTTTACTGTCACCATCCATAATTTCATAGTAGTTCTCATGTGCACTTACAGGAAATGTGCCACTTGTGCAAAAGAATAAAAGTTTCCATGATAACAGAAGTATTTGTACAAGCCAGTATTAAACATACCACTTGGTATATAAGAGTACTTTATAAATTCAGAGCACTGTACAGCTATTAATTAGTCCTTACAATATTTCTATGAGGTAGAAGGATTATCATTCTTATTTCACAGCTGGAGAAACTGAGACTAGGTGCAGACACTGCACAAACTGGTCTAAGGGATGGGAAATTGATCTAAACCTGTAACCATACAGTTTGGCACACACAGACCGGTCTAATAATGGCAGAATCTAGCCTATGTGTAGACCTGGTTTGATGTGCCCGCAAATCTAATGGATTTAGGTTAGCCCAGTGAATCAAAGTTCTGTATCAGATCCCCTATTAATTCAAGTCACATCACTGTTGTCCAGCATCCCAGGCTCCTTTGCAGCCCTCTTAACCTCCCCCCCCCGCCCTCACTTGCAGGGAGGTGCACCAGCACTCAGTCTGCACTTGGTTGCTCTAGCTGAGCTCCCTGCCCCCAAGCTCTGACTGAGCCCCACCCCTGAGCTCTCCCAGAGTGGAGCCAGCACAGACACTCTCCCTAGTCCCACCTCTTACCTCTGACCATGTCAGCCACAGGCAAGTAGTAGGCAGGGGGGAGGGAGAAGGGAGGCTCTATGTCCTCTGCAAAAGACCCAGGACCTGAGCACCTGTGTTCCTAGGCTGTGCCCCTGGACCCAGTCATGAAGCACCCCACGATGTACATACACCCCTGACACTGAGCCCAGGAGAATTCCCAAGCTCAGATGCAGCCCCATAGAGCCTGACCCTGGCCACCATGAATGACTCATGCCCCCAGTGGCTGGGGTGGCACAGTGGCAGTGGGAGCATGGTGGCAGTAGCAGGAGTGGTGGGAGTGTAGCAGCGGTAAGTGGGGGACCTCCCACAGACACCACCAGCACTGTTGGCAACGAGGTGGTGGTGGCGAGCACCAACCAAAGGTCGGCAACCACCTGCAGCCACTGGCGGCAGTGGCCAGCAGGGATCACGGACCACCCACAGACACTGCCAGTGGTGTCAGTGGCACTTTTTTTGTAGGGGGTGCACCACCATGCTCAGGGGGTGCACGTGCACCTGCATGCACCCCCTACACATCGCCCCTGCTGGCCACACACCCAGCCAGGGAACCCCATGCTTCCACACACAAGCACAGTCCCACGGACCCCAAGCCTGGCTCCAGAACACCACATCTCAGTGGCAAGAGCCGGACACCCTACCACCTGGATGCCAGCATGGGCCCCTCCCCCAAGCAGGTACTGGTGTAGGTAGCTTGCCTCTGGTGGGCTGGGGTGGTGAGGGGGCAGAACATCAGGATTGTGCCTGCATGGAGGCAACCCTGTGACCTCTGCAGTTTAGCCACTACACACAGGTCCCAGGGAACCTAGAGTGTTGCAAGGCTTTTTTGGCCTGCCGCTACAGGGTCCTGGAGTACTAGGGTGAGGAAGGGTGTGGGGGCAAGGGGCAGAGAGTTGTGGGAGTGCTCACCTGTGCGCGGCAGCTAATCAGGGGTGCCCCAGCTACTCGGCTGTGCTTGGCAGTTTCCGGCAGCCTGGGAAGCCCATGGATCCTGCTGGGAAGCATACAGGAATGCCCCCAACCTGCTGGCCTTGGCCATTGTAGGCAGCCTGTGTGCAACCTCCTCCCTCATCCCAAGAGTGAATGTGTGTTCTGTTTACTACCAATCTAACCTTTGCCACTTACAGAAATCTGTGTAGGTTAGATCGATTCCTCCTCAGGCTTTTTGAACATCTGTACCTGAAAGAAAGAACAGCAGAGTGCCTGAAGTCACAGACAGAGCCTCTAAACTGCAGTCAAAGGTGCAACTGCAGCTTGTGCACCTTTCCTAAGTTAAGCTAGCTTTAAACTAACTAGCAATGTAATTACAACAGCGCAGGGTTCAGTGCTGGCTACAAAACAAACCTCAGTAAATACTGCTATTAGTTCATGAGCCAAATAGTTTAAACCTACCTTATTTACACACACACACACACACACACACACACACACACACACACACACACACACACACACACCAAGAAAGAAACAGGATTAGAACTTTCAGACTCCAGACCCAACACTCATTTCTCCAGACTTATCAATACATGAAAAGTTCTTTATAAAAATGCATGCTGTTTTAGATTGATTAATTTTCAATTTTCCAATGTCACATACAGAAAAGCAACTGAAATATGCATACTTAATGGCCCACCAGGCAGCTGTTTTTTTCCATCCCAGGGCCCCGTGTCAACACTCAGGGTGGCTGCCCTAATCCTTCTGCCCTAGTTACGCTACTACCTTCAGGTGGTGGGGGCCCCTCTTGGTGCCATGCCATAGTCAGCTGCCTGGGGCTCCAGGAGAGGGGAACTCTGTTCATGCCACACCACAGTCAGCAACACAGACTCCAGTGAAGGAGGGTTTTCACTGTATCAGGCTGCAGCTGAGCAGAGCAGCAAGGAGTAGCAGTGGGTCCTAATGCCCTCTTGTCACTCCGCACAGCTAGATCATTCTGCCCTACTGCCAGAAAACATTGCCAACCCCACATCCAGTGGTATGTTTCTGCCTTAAAAATCTATGAAGCAAAAATAGAAATGGAAATTAAAAAATGAACAAAGTGTCAATCTGACCTACCAACTGGATACAGTGATATAACAATAATCATAAATGAAAAAACAGCTCTTGAGCATCCTGATGTCTACTGAAGAAGGATGTGTTTCAATACACTACTAGTAGCTAGTTCCTAGGCATCAAACTCTAAATATTGTCTCACCTGAGAGGAAAACTTGGCTGTACCAGAGCCAATTGAAATTTTACCCTGACAGATGCACCCCTGATTAGAACCCAAGTACTTCCAGATGATAGCATTTCTAATGACTGTAACCAAATGTTCCATAAGGAAAATGTTTATATGAAAAAGTGCATCTGTAGTGCTGCACCCTGAAAAAAAATGGTGCTACAGTATGCAGGAATAAAGGTCAGGTCTACCTTTTCTGGTCTCCTCTGCCAGTGGACAAACTCAAAAGAACCAACAAAGAGTAAATGGCTCCCAGGTGCCATATGTGCAGCCACTGGGAATGACAATATCTGTGCTCAACTAAATGCCTTTCTAGAGAATCTGATAATATCTTAAATTCACATCTTAGTCACTGGGTCTAGCTAAAAATACAAGAATAATATGGACTAAAACATCCAATTTTCACTCAGTTTCTGCTAAAAAGGAAGGCGGGCCCTGATGTGACACAGAACACACCAGTAAGGCAAGTAATGGGTTATACACCTTGTTTCAATTTCCTCTGAATTTCAATCTACATTATTTTCATGTTTCAGATAATGTCAGTCTCATTAAGCATCCATTAGTGCCACCAGGTGCAACAGTAAAGAGTCAGCAGCAAGGTACAGGGGTGTGTATATGGTTTTTTCTCCTTACATTGATCCTGAAAATACATGCTAGGCCATTTGCACCATCTGCTGCACATTTGTCAATTGACAAAAAGAGGGTGGGCACCTGGGGATGTCATTGCTTAAATGACATTTAGAAAGGAAACGTTAGCTCCAATGGGAAAAGTCCAAAAAAAACCAAAGCCTGGGTGGCTTTAATGAAGAGGAGGAACAGGCATACCTGATGCTATATTTAAAACCTTCTGGATTATTTGTGTTTTCTCCCAAGTTTCCCTCTACTCTCTACACCTCCAAAGTGAAAACATTGTGAAATGGGGGGAAAAAAATCACTAGAGTTTATTTGCAGTATGAATAGCAATTGAATGACAGGCAACAATGTGTTAAATGGTATCAGGACAGAAAAAAAACTACATTGCAAATTCTTCAATATACATTAATAACATAATTTAGTTGTTGCCCAAAAATCTATTCTGAAAAGGGCATCGTCCCTGACAAAAATCAGGAACAAGGGGAATAATACTCAAAAGGCATTCCTGTCCTTTGGAACCTAGAACTTGAAGTTACACCTCTTCTTCACACACACTCGCTTTTGTGCTATATGGTTCTATTTTATTTCTTTCCTTTTCTCTGAGTGTGTACACATACACACAAAACTTCTCTATTGCATGATACAGTGGATTGCATTGTCACCTGTACCGTATTTCCAACCCAATTTGACTGAAACTTTAGGATTCAGGTGCACAAAATGAATTATATTGCCTTAAAAATTATGAGCTTCAAAAATAAAAAGGTTTTGGTCCTTTGGAACATTTAAGGTTCACATTTTCAAAAAGCTCCCATGAAACCTAGAAATTTTTTTTTGAATACTTTCAGCTAATAACATGATTCTAGCATTGGGGCTTTAAGAAGATGCCACATTTTATGAGGTTCATAATAAATTCACAAGAGTTGGCAAAGGATAATAATGAAATACATCTCTATGTCTCTGATTTAACAGATATAGCATAAAGATGTCTAAGTCTCTGAAAGGAAGCCTGTTTAACCTAAGCCAATACTTGCACACAGACAGAAGGGATGCACACTGGAAAAGAAAAGCATTTTGCAGATATAGCTAGTACATTAAACTTACTGACACTGAGAATATGTATCTTCCTATCAACTTATTAAGTTCATTGCCACTCCTTTGTCAGGCAGTTCCTTACTTGAAAGTTCTTTTTTAACATATTTAAATTCTTTAATTCTTGCATGCATCTACATCAGTAATTCTCAACCTTGTGACACTCAAGGCACTCACTACTCATTAGACCCAAGGTAGTTCTCAGTAAAAGACAATTCTTAGCTTTCACACAGTTCTTGACTACAGAAAAATAATAGAGCAATTCTCCTGCTGCAAAGAATTCAGAAATACCACAGGAAGTCAGAATGTTTTTGGTACTATGGATTCCTATTTGAAATCTTGTAAATCATGTGCATGTATTTGTACACTGTAGAAGATTAGCGGTGTCCTCTCAAAGCAAGCTGTCATCTCTCACATTGGAGTGGATAGTCTGCTTGAACTTGCCTGCCACGAGACTGATGTAAAAAGGGAGGAACTAAAGATGAATATAGTCCTATGAGACAAGGCTGATGTTAGCTTTGCGACTTTGAAGGTTGGCTTCTCTTCGCAGGGCTCCACCATCCCCATCCCCTGCCCTCTCCACACCAGATCTTATGAGTTTACTTGCATCCATTCTCTGCTATGGGAGCTTCAGCCCTTGGGTTGTCTTGACCATGCTCTAGGTGCCTCACTCCTTGCTCCTGGTCACTTGCCCCATTCTTCCCCACCTGCATCCCAAGCTGACTGTCCCACAGTTCACCCCAGCCCTTATCCTTCAGGTTTGGGTCATCTGAGGACAATGCCCCAAACTCACATAAATGCACACCTCCATCTCTTCTCTCTTCCAGGTCCCTGGAACAGCTGCCCGCACCCACCGGAATCAGACACACTAACTGGGACAAGCTGCCTCATCTCCCTGTCTCCCCAGGTAAGTGAATCTTCAGGACTCTTCCGCGTTCCTCCAGGGTCCTCTTCATGCAAGATTACTTTCCAGACCGACGCTGACTGCATGGCCAGTGTCCTTTTAATTCCCAGTGCCAATCAGCTGCATTCGCCACGGCAGCATCTCATTCACTGCCTTCCAGAGCTGACTGGGCTAATTACCCTTTGTGTCTTCTGCACGGTTCCTTCCCTGCCCAGGTTTGCCACACCTCCTCTCCCTGCCTGGGCTTGCTCTGGTAAGTTGCTCTTTCTCTTTTGTTCCTTTGGGGTTTTGTGGCAAGGCAGGCTTACTGCCCCGTTGCACACACCTAACAGTGCTAATATTGTGTGGCATTCCATGGCACCCTTAAAATGACCTCAGGGAATCCCAGGTTGTGCACCCTGTCTGAGAATTACTGTTCTATATAATGACATGATCAGGGTTTCATCATTTACTAGACAGCCAAGGAAAGGATTGCTATTGTGTCCGATTATTATGATCCTTGTCATGAGCTTTTCTAAAACATAATGATTTTGCAACTTTATAAAACCATGAAGTGATGAGCATGATTTAAAAGCAAGCTGAGAGATATCATGCCCACATCAGAAATATGTAGACCAATGTTCAATCTATAGCTGACTAGTAAAATTTTCTAAGGTACCCAAATGACTTCAGAATCTAAGTCCCACTGATTTCAGTGGAGCTTAGACCTCTAATTGAGTTAGGCAATTTTGTCAGTTTTATTGCTAAGGTACATTGGATAGTATCCCAGTTTGCTTCATATGGAACATCTACTAGGGCTGTGTGAAGCTTCGGTCCCTGATTCAATTTGGAGGCAATTTGGCCCGATTCAGAGATTCAGCCATGGAATCGAATCAGAGGACCCTATAATCTCTCCAAATTGAATTGGAACCCTCTGAATAGATTTGGAAAGATTCCAAAAGATTCAGAGATTTGGACATAGACACAGCTTTACATGTTTTTTCTACATACCTCTAGGTAGCAGGTGGCTCGTGAATTCTGTGATGCTGGGGCACATGGAGTGTCTCACAGGAGTGTGGGGGGCTCCCCCACATGCTGGGCAGTAGACCTGGAAGTGGACCAGAAGCACTTCTGGTCCACTTCCGAGTCCACTGAGGAGTGTGTAGGGGAGCCCCCCGCATACCGCCTGGCTCAGTGACTGGTGCCTCCTGAGTCTGGGGAGGGCACCCAGGGAACCCCCATGGCCAATCACTGAGCTAGGATGGCCCAGGAGGAGCACCCAGCGTGCTCCCTGGTGTACCTAGAAGTGGACCGGAAGTACTTCCATTCCACTTCCAGATTTGCCATCAAGCACATGGAACAGTCCATGCACCCCAGCATTCACAAGCTGCGCTAGTACCTTGAGGTATGTATAAAAAAACCTTTTAAAGCTGTGCCTTTGTCCGAATCACCGATTCTCTGAATCAGCATCGAAACTTCAGATTCGGCTGAATCAAATCAGGGACAGAGATCTGAATCAACTAATTGAATCACTGTCCCTGATTCAGGCCAAATCCAAATCCAAGTCAAATAAGGCCTGCTTCATACACCCCTAATATCTACACCACAACCATTATATGGCTTTTACACTGTGCAGTCAAAATACTATTGGAATTGCAGTAGTAGCTTGTAGTTTTACTTATTCCAAAGTATATAAGCCTTGTCACTGGAGGTGTCAATGTCATGGACTACCATAGACATCATGCTTTTTGTAATGATTGCACGGCTTATCAATAATTTCCTGCTTGATTGCTGATCTATTAAAATATACTCCAGTAATAGACATAAGCTCTAGGTACTCATTGCCCCTTCTGTCTAGATCCAGTTCAAGGAAAAGAAATTATCAAACAAGAACTCCAACAAGAGCTTTCATTTCATTGGCGCTTAAGGTACTATAATTTGCAGAAGCTTCTGGAAAAACAATAGCTTAGTGCTATGCTAGGCAGAATAAGATTGGAAGCACAATGGTTGCCCAGTTTATTTGCCAATTTATTGAACTTCCTGAAACAGCCACTTGGAAACTCAACCATGATCTCACTGGGGTCTTAAGCTGCCACTTACTGGGCACATTTACGCAAGACACTTACTGTGCAGTAGCCTAATAATACTGCGCAGTAGTGTGCCGGTCAAAAACCGTGCTAATATGCTACTGTGCAGTGTTATTATGCTACTATGTAGTAAGCATCACTAAAAAAAAAAATGCACCGGAGCTACTGCACAGTAACATGAGTTACTACGCATTGAATTAGTACTTTGTTAACCAAGTACTAAACTTAAAGCAGAGTAACTAGGGCATATTAATGAACATGTAGATGTACCCATTGACTGTCTGCAACAAGTATTGTGGTGGGAGGCAATGATGTATCAAAATTACTCTCCTAATATTTTCTTAGACAACATTACTTCATTCTATTTTTCTGCCCTTTGCTGATCTGGGACTTATCCCAGTATACTAGAAGCCTCCTGTTTTACTAAACAAAAATGTAATTGGAATTAAAAAGCTCTGCCAGTTCTTTTGTATATCTAGGACTTTACACATGTAGGTTTTGCATAATTCTTGGACAGCAGGAGATAGATGTGCTTTCTAGAACCAGTAAAGCTGAGTCTTCGCATACTAGGGCTAGGGACAGACATTACACATAAACCAGTTTAAGTGATCAGAAACTGGTTTAAACTTATAACAGAACGTAAGTGTAGTACACATAAACCAGCTACAAAATGGCTGAAACTAATTTAAGATGAACCTGGCTGAATGTAGTATCAGACTTAACTGATTTGAATCAAACCTGTTTATGTCCCAGACCCCTTCCTGGTTGAAGTTAAATCAGATACCCCCAGCATCCTAGATGCTTTGCAGCCCTGGGCTGGGCTGGGCTATGCTCTCTGCTTCAGAGAGCAGGGCTGGCCCCACCCCTCTGCTCCCTAGCCAGAGCTCTGGCGGAGACTGCAGGCACAGCAGGGTCTGCCTGGCTTCCCCCTGCCTTACCCCTCCCTTGCCACTTGCTGCTCAAGCAGGGATCCCCCTCCCCTCCCATAGCACAGACCCTAGGCATGTAGTATGCTAGCTAATGCTGAGAAGTGTCTGTGTATGCGTCTCCAATTTCACTGGGACAGGACAGAGGCAGACAGAACAGTGTCCACTTAGGGCTTTTTGGAGCTAATCAACAGGTCAGCTGGTAATGTCTCTCCTTTCCTTCCTAGGAAAAAGCTGTTTAAGAACAGCTTAAACTAATGAAAGAGGCTTTTGTTTTCTTGATGGGCTGCTAAACGCTGTGTTATCAGCTCCCTGCTGGCTCCCTCACCTGTCAGGTTTGCAGACAGTATGAAGAAGCAGGGAGAGGGAGATGGAAAAGCTCAGTATCATCAATAGATGCATGCACTGCACAACCCCCTTTGCCTCAGAGTGCTAGCTGGGGGCTAGCAACACTCCTGCCCCGTGAGCAGGGAAAAGTCTGGGACCGTGCAGGCAGGGTGGGGGTTTACATCCTTCCTTATCAGAGCATCCTGCTGGGACCTAGCCATGCCCACCTCAGCTCAGAACTGTGGAAGGGAAAGGAGGGCTGCTCTGTCACCCACAAGCTTCTACCCTGAGCCACTGCAGGCATGTGCCTGCATTTCCTAAGTCCAGAGAAAATGTCTGTGCACTTGTAAATCGATTTAACCTAGGCAAGTTAGACTAACCTGCAAAGATTGAACCAATTCAGGCTCAGGCTTTTTGAATGTCTGTGTCTAGCCTAGGTGAGTGCCATTACCAAACTACAGCCTATTCTGGGGTCTCATTCATGTGTTCTCATAAAAAAAAAAAAAAGTTCTCTTTCCCAGTTCAATGAAGTAAATATTGAAACCTCAACGTTTTCCCTCAAACAGACTGTATTTCAACTAATCACAGTAATTTTATATTCAACCACTTGTTTAAGTACTGTTAGAAGTACATGTCCCACCTGCTTTGAGTTCACCCACTCTCTCTTTCTTAGTTCTTATGTTTCTTTACATTGTTAATGAAAAGAACCCCATACATGTGTCCTGCTAACCCATTTGCAGAAGAAAACATTTGCCATTTATTTAAAGTAAGTTGAGACTATGAAAGACTGCAAGAGACAGTCCACAGAGTTCAGAAACAATTCTTCTTGTTATTATTTTATGATTTATTATCTATACTAAGTAGCACCAAAATACTACAGTACATGTTCCCTGAACTAATTGTAATTTATAATACAGTTGAAGGGTTCTCAGTTTGACATCTAACAGCGTGGGATTTTCAATGGGTGTCAGAGGGTCAGAGCCAGTTCCTGTCCTATTTTGCTGAAACAGGACAGTGGAGCTTCCCAGGAGAAGGTTGGAGTTTGAACAGGTGCCAGTATGGACAAGCTTGAAAACCATTGCTTATAGAAGACAAGTGGCAACAAAATGAGTGAGGTGAATAAGAGGATGGAAAGCAGAAGGAATCACAAGCAATTGATGCACTTCATTCCCTCACTTTAGAACACAAAGTTTCAATGTTTATCATATTCGCCAGATATACAGCAGTGAGACAAGTGGATAAGAGGATGGAAAGCTTCACTTTTTGTCCCCATTCCCTATACTTTTCACATTCTCTCTCTCCTTTGTCATATAGCAGGTTAGAAATTTTTATATTGTGAGAAAGAATGTTGAATGAAAATCCAGGCAGATACTTTTTGCCAGTACCAGACATTTCCCTGCCTTAGGTGTACTCTTCCTTGAGGTATCCAATGAGGTCAGGTAGTCTGGTCCCAGAATCTCTTTAGTAATTATTTTAAATAGAGTATATTGTTTCTGACATGCAGGAGCATAAAGCTTTAACATGAAGAAGTAGAAATGGTTCAGAAATCTCATCTGGTGCATTGCTCTCTATTTAATTGCACCGCTGTATGGGCAGGTCAGCGAGACGGGTGGGAAGAGGAGGTCTATTTCTATTTTCCTTGACACAGCATAAGACTTTTCTGAAACACTGACTAATGTAATTTCCCAGAGTTGTCAGGACCTTAGTCTTGCACTGCTGTATCCATTCAGAAATATTGATTTTAGCTGGAAGGAATTCCTCTCCTTAATAAAGTTACTTCCATCCCACACTAGAAGGTGAGGGTTTAAGCTGGCAAAATAATGATTAAAAGTAGAAACTATTGCTGAGCAAGCTACTTTATTTACTTTTGGAAACAATTTATCCTACAATACTTGGTCCCCATTATCCTGCATTAATGACCTATTTCCTTGCATTCCACTGATCAGTGCTGCATTATGTAAATATTGCTAAAGCTAGAAATAAGATAGATATAAGCTATGTATACAATGACTGTATGCTAATTCAACATTGTAAATGTCATCTCCTTCAATTTTGCTTTAAAATCATATTTTTGTTATGTGTTCTCTAAGCTAAATTGTCATTAATTCGAGAAAGCATATACAAGTGCAACTGATTCTGAAGGGATTGTGAATAGCTTTTATTTTAAGTGCTTTTTGTAGCAAGAATATAGATATTTTGCCACTTCAACTTCACTTTTTTATAGAATTGTCCTCATTGTTTTTGCAACTACCACTATTGCTGCCTACAGAATATTGGTAGAAATGAGAAATACATATCATCCTGGTATCATAAATGAAATGAAAATAAATGCTGCTCATCACTCTACTGTCTGCCTATTTTCCATCTCATTCTGTTGCTCCTCAGTGTAATATATTGTTAGTTCTGCCTACATGGGAGTCATGCTCATTGACAGAACCTTCAGTTTAAAAATGGCTGTATATATTAAGGCCCACTTATGCATGATAGCTAGAAAAGGGGCATTTGTACAATGTTCTACAAGTGTTTTGTGTGATGAATTAACACTACAAGAAATTGACCAGTATTGTCTTTTGTTTAAAACTGTAGCCAATGGGCAAAAAAAAAAAAAAAAAATTTTTTTTAAATCACATGACAACTGAAATTTGACATTTTGACTGCAAAGGAAGCACTTTTTAAAGTACTGACACTTTCACTATTTTGGATAGTCAAAAAAGCATCTCTGATTGTAAGAGGTGATATTATAATCTGTTTGTTGGAACTTTGTCTTTTGGGTTTAAATTATAAAATACAACTGTAAAACTATGTTTTTTGTTTGTATTACAAAAGAGACGGTGAAAATGATTTTTAGCTCCTGGAAGAATGAACAATCCACTCACCTGACCTCTGTATATCTGGAGAATATGGTAAACATATTGAAACTTTGTTGTGTTCTACAGTGAGGGAATGAAGTGCATCGATTGCTCGTGATTATTAGCTAGAGTGGGATAAGCCTTCTCCTTATTATGCAGATTAGTGAAGCTCTCAGTTCCAACATATTGTACAGATGCAGGAGAGCAGCTGCTCTTACAGATGGTAAGTACACAGCTCCATTAGTATGTATCTATTGTCTGCTCTTGGCTTGCTTCGAGGATGGAGAGACTGGATAAAGAGGAATTGTTATACAGTGAAATGTAAAGGAGAACGCATACTCTTAAAATTCCACACCCAAGAGACTATTTACACAGCAGGGCAGACAGCAATCAAATTAGAAATCTACCCTAAATAAGGACTTTCGTATGTCACAATTAAGCTTCTATAGTTTTTAAACAGATTAACCATTAAAATCAGGGAGTATAATTCAAATTTCACAACCAACTGCTATTAAATAGTCAGATTAAAGGGAAATCCTGTGAGGTTCATTCCAGATTTTGTAGTTATTGAGCTCTTCTGGGGCCTTCTTAAAAACAAATACAAAAACCCAAAAACAAATCCTAGTTTATTTTGCGTGACCTTAAAACAGAATGTTGAGCATGGAATTGTGCTTCATTCCTTAAACTTTTCACCATCAGAATATAGCATTTTCATGCAATTATTTTTGCATTAATGAGAGCTGAAGCAGCTAAATTTAAGTTAGTATAGACAGCATTGATTGTGCATGTATGTCAATTATTCTTTGAGAAAATGCTAAATAAAACATTAGTTAAGCATGCGGTAATTTTTCATGTTGTGCACAATTCTTGGGAAAAATAGATACTGGCTGATTACTGAAAACAGAGTCACATAAAGGACAGTAATTTAGGACATAGTTTATATTTAGATACATTAATTATCATATTATGAGATCATATGTTAAAATATGCTTATCTCTATGATTTCTAGGTGAGAGATATATTACTTTTGAGGAGGGAGGGGGAGGGTAAATCTTATTTACAGATTCATTCTGTAGAATTTGAGAGAAGAATATTCATTTAGGAATTACCCACACTCAACTCAAACAGATTTTTGGGACCTTGGAGTGGATTGGAAATGATTGAATGCATCTCTTTAATTTAAATCAGAAAAGCAAATTATAAGAAAAATGTCAAAAGAAAAATTTACCACATAGATTTCACTGGCTTCCAGCTGAGAGAAGTAACAGGCTATGAGTACAAAGTGTAAAGTGTAAGAGTAAAAACATACAAATTACCTGAAATATTACAGGGTCAAAAAATGGAGGTTGGTAATAGTTTCATGCTCTACATTATGAGCTTTAGGTTTCTAGTGACTGTTTGTTGGGAAGTGGGTACTGGGGCTGTGCGAAGCTTTGGTGTTGATTCGATTTGGAGGAGATTCAGCCCAATTCGGTGGCCGAATCTCCAAATCCAAATTGAATCAGGGGACCAATTAAAAGGTCCGAATCAATTCAAAACTTTCCAAATCTTCGATTCAGAGATTCGGAGACCTTTGATGCTTCAGACAGTCCCTGGTGCCTGCAGCATGGAGCTGCAGCTGTACTCAGAGCAGGTAAGTAGGGGGCAGGGGATGGGGAGACTGGAAGAGGGGAGCATTAGGAGCCCCTGCCAGGCCCCATCCCCTGCCGGCTTTCCCAGCCCCCCCATGGCTGCCCCACCCAGCCCAGCTCCGACCCTTTAAGGAAAAAAAACAAAACACAAAAACAAAAAAAGGAGAAAACCCTGGGACTCACCACTCCTACAGCAGCCTCGGGGCTTCAGGAGGCTTGTGCAGAGCCCCCCACGTGGCATGGGGCAATGGGGAGCAGTGGGGATTGCCCCCTGCCGGCAAGAACAGCAAGTCTGGGTTTTTTCTCAGGTTTTCTTTTCTTAAAGGGCTGGAGCTGAGGTGGGCGGGGCAGCCATGGTGGGGACTGGGACAGTGGGGAGGGGGGTTCATGCAGATTTGGGACAGTGATTCAAATCACCAAATCAAATCACTATTCCCCGAATCGGCCGAATCCAAAGCAAATACTAGCCGCTTCGCAGAGGCCTAGTGGGTACTATATATTTATGGTCAGGACAAATATTCTTTACTATTCTACCTTCTAAAAGTGAAGGAATGAAAGAAGATGCAAGAAAACTGAAGAAAACTGAAGCAGCATAACTTAAATTGCTCTCATTGTTCTTAAGACAGCATTATCAGCATACAGCAACTGTTCCATAGGACACAATGTGTGTATTTAGGTGATGAAACTGAAAAAATAACTTATAAAAACATGCTGAAATCTATATTTGCCCAAGTAGTTACTGGTGATGCTGAACCATCCTCTCTCCTGCTTGGGTTTGGGTGTTAATTATATAATAATTACATTTCATAGTCCATCTTTCACCTCTTCAGGTGAAAGGCTTGGGTCCTTTCTGTTCTTCATGGGGGGTAAAATCACTACCTCTCTAGATTTAGCTGCATCTGTCCTAGAATTGGGCACCTTATAACTATTCAATAAAATAAAGAGATTCCTCCTGTCCCTTTCCTTCCAATGGGAGAAGCTAATTGGTTTGTTTTTATTATAGATTTTAAAATAAACAAATAAAATAAATTATGGGAAAGGTAAGTCAAAAGAGGAAGATGGGTTTTTTGTTCTGAAAGTGAAGTTAAGTCATAATAATGTCTTGGGAGAGAGGGAGAGAGAAAGAAAGAGAGAGAGAGCCCCTATCTTTCTTCAGCTGCTAAGAAGGCTTTTGTGGGAGTGACTCAGAATCTGTGTAAACTCCAGGTGGGAAGCACATCCATCTACCCTATGCACTATTGCCTTACATCTTTGTTTCTCTGTGGCTGAACATGCCTGCACCACCTGGGGATGGTCAAGTCATAATAAACATATTGACACCACCCTCAATGATACATGTAGAATTATAACAGGATACCTAAAACCCACCCCTGTTCCCAGTCTATACGCACTATTTGGTATAGCACCCCCTTACATCAGAAGGAAAGTAGCAGGAAACACTGACCAGAAAGTACAAGTGTCAAATGACCACCACCCACTAGATGGACATCAACTAGCGCATTGTCATCTCTCATTGAGAAACAGCTTTTTGTCCTCTACCACAGCATCAACCACAAAATTGGAATCAGCCAGAACTACCCTCTGGCAAAAGAATGGCCAGGTGGCAAAGCTGTTGAATGGAGCCAGCAAGGAATTGCCCCCAGTGAGGACTTACTCTGGCTCCAATTACAAATAGCACACGTGGCAGAGCCTGAACAGATTGAGAGTGGGTCTCAGCAGATGCAACTTTCTCATGAAATCGCAGGGCCTCTGTGCAACCAACCAATGTGTTGGTCAGGAGAAACAAACCATGGATCATCTCCTGAGATGCCCTGTAGCACTACAATACACCCCACAGGATTTGGCAACACCAACACCAGAAGCCGTGGCCTGTACAGAATATTGGAAGCAGACCATATGGAAAGGGTAGACTGGAGACATGATGATGAAGCTATTCCTTATGAAACTATAAGTTTGGTCTGAGAGTAAGGACCTGAGCCTCCTGAAGTAATTTCTGTGGAAGCAGCATAACAAGACATGGATGGCCTCTCTTTATGGGCAAATAGTCCAGCTCAGTAAGTGCACTGCTGCTCTGTGCATTGGCCTAAAACATAGCTGGGAGGGATTTAAAATGATGCTCAATGGGAAGTGGTGATGATGATTTCACATTAACTACCTGATAATCAGCTTCCTTACAGGATGAGGTTTAGATACTTAGTGTTGCTTTGTGAGCACATTAGTACTGACTGATCACTTATTACTAGGGACCTACTTAAATTGCAGTTTCACAATTTTCACAAAAACTGAAAAATGGCAGTTTCCACAATCTCCACGAGCGATGACATTTCCTGCAATTTTGTACAGAATTCCCTCCCCCACCCCCCCAAAAAAATGCTCCTGGAATACAAAGAAAGCATAGCAGTCCCTACAACCATAAAGCACATGGTTTGAGAGAGAGCAACTGAGAAGTTGAGCTAGTAATGCAGACTCAGTGAAGGCACCAGCCAGGAAAGCAGAAGGGTTTTGGTGCCATCTTTCTAGAATTCAGATGTAATGCTGCAACAGTGCTGCAGTATGAAGATGAGCGATTAGCCTCTAGGCCAATCTGCAGTAAGGGGTAGGGCCTCCAGAATCCCTCAACTAATCAGCAGTGATGGGGGGGGTGGGGGGCCTTACTGTGAAATAGGCTCTGCACACCATGAGTGGCCCATGAAAATCCTTTCATCTTGCTGAAATTTAGGTGGGTCCCTATTTATTATTGATTTTATGCTAGATATTGCAAGATTAGGGGGAGGAGTGATTCTTCCTCTTTTACAACACCATTGGCCACTCTAAATTTAGGGATTTCAAACATACTTTAGTCAATTTCAGCAGCCAGGGAAGGGAGGTTTGAGTAGTGGGTGCTGGCCTTCATTGCCATTTATATTTCCAGAACTGGTATTTTTTAGGAAAGGAGGGGCTTTTTTTCTAGCTCTTTGTTCAGCTTGCTGATCCTGGTGTCCCATTGGGCCATCTCTGTGAAATGGGTAATAGTTCCTTGAACAAAGTGTTGGTTGTCAGGGCTGAGAGGAGTTATGCTGAGGGATTTAGTCTGGAAAAGATCTGCAGTCTATGGCTTTGCTACCATGTAGCAGAGAAATGATAGAATCTCTTTGCAGCCTATACAACAATGGCATAGATGTTCCTTGTGCTTATCCTTCTGTATTTCATAGTTTCATAGTTGGTAGGGTCAGAAGGGACCTAAGCAGATCATCAAATCCGACCCCCTGCCATGGGCAGGAAAGAATGCTGGGGCCAAACGACCCCGGCTAGGTGTTCGTCCAGCCTCCTTTTGAAGACCCCCAGGATAGGAGTGAGCACCACTTCCCTTGGAAGTTGGTTCCAGATCCTAACCACCCTGACTGTGAAGTGGTGCCTCCCGATATCTAGCCTGAATCTACTCTCGGTCAACTTATGTCCGTTATTCCTTGTTACTCCCAGTAGTGCTCAGGGGAACAGGGACTCCCCTATTGCCTGCTGGTCTCCCTTGGCCAGTTTATATACGGCCACCAGATCCCCTCTCAGCCTTCTCTTGTGGACGCTGAACAGGTTTAGGTCTCATAGCCTCTCCTCGTAAGTCCTGCCCTGCTGACCCCTGATCACACAAGTGGCCCTCCTCTGGACCCTCTCCATGTTGTCCACATCCCTCCTGAAGGGCAGCACCCAGAACTGGATGCAGTATTCCAACTGTGGTCTGACCAGTGTCACGTAGATGGGGAAGATTACCCCCTTGGACCTGCTCGTGATACATCTGTGGATGCATGACAAGGTGTGATTAGCCTTCCTGAGTGCGTCTCCACATTGGCAGCCCACGTTCATCTTGGAGTCTATAATGACTCCAAGATCCTTTTCTGCCTCTGTGCTGATGAGAAGGCTGTTCCCCAGCCTGTAGGTATGCTGCTGGTTCTTTCTCCCTAGGTGCAGTACCCTGCACTTGTCAGTATTTTATATGCTACCATCAACACTGGAGCCTTTTTTCTCATGCTAGGTCAGTCACAAAAGCACTGTGATAATAAGGAGAACTTTATAGGTAGCCACCCACCTCCTCTCCCACTGCACTGCCCACTACATTTATGTGAATAATTGGTTTATTTACATTGCCATCTGAACCAGGAGAACACAAACATTTTGTTGGGACTTAACTCAAAACAAAAGTTTTCAGTTTTCCTGCAAAAATATAAACTCAAAGAATCATTTTGGGTCTAATTTTATCTGATTTGGGAGAGTATGCTTAGCTTTATTAAAAAGATAAATAGAGATAAATTTTGAAACAAACTCAAAATATGTTGTTTCACAAGTAAATAATTTGTCTTCCATGTGCCTCAAAAACCCTGTTGTCTTTTTTTTTCCTTTGGCTGAAACCATTTCATGATTTCAACACAAATCTGTAAATTGTTTTAGTCCATCTCCATGTGCATTTGGGGGGGGGGGGGGGATTTTTTTCTTTAAGACTTCTGCCCAGTTACTTGTACACAGAAGTAATCAAACACAGGCCTAAATTTTCTCTACCAAGACCTCCTGGTTCGGTCAAGTCTGCTTTAAGGAAATTTTGCATTATGGATCATTATACAATGTTTCTGGGGAGAGAGAAATAATAGGGATGTGTGACACTTCAGTTGCCGATTCGATTCAGTGGAGATTCAGCCTGATTCAGCGGCCGCATCTCCAAATCTGAATCAAATTGGGAGACCAATAAAAAGGTCTGAATCAATTCAAAGCTCTCCAAATTGAACTGGAAAAGATTCAGAGAGATTTGGAGATTTGGGCAGTCCCTGTTTGCTGCCACAGGGAGCTGGACCCGGATTCCATGCTAGAAAGTAGGAGGTGGGGTGGTGGCTGGAAGAGGGGGGAGGGGACCGTGGGGGGACCCCTGCCAGGCCCCATTCCCCACCTTCTTCCCCAGCTCCTCTGAGCACCCCCCAACCTCTGCCCACTCTCCCAGCCCCATCAATGGTTACCCCGCCTGGCCCCAGCATCCCAACACTTAAAAAAAAAAAAAGACCCACACTCACTGGATGCAGCAGCCATTGGGACCTCTGGGGGCTCATGACAGAGTCCCATCCCCCCCCCCCCCCTCCACCTGGCAGGAGCCGGTGAATGTGGGCTTTTTTAAAAAAAAAATTAAAGCGCCCAGATGCTGGGGCCAGGCAGGGCAGCCATTAACAAGGCTGGGAGAGTAGGTGGGGGATGGGGCCTGTTCGATTCAGAGATTTGGCCAATTCTGTGGTGGCCAAGTCTCCAAATCAGATTCAGATGAATTGATTCAGGATAGTAATTCAAATCACTGAATTGAATCACTGTCCCCCAGCCCCCCCGAATTGGCTGAATCCGAATCCGAAGTGAATACTAGCCACTTCGCACAGCCAAGGAAGGCTTTTCATTTTACCTACAGGCTGAAGTAGTCAAACCAACAAAATAAGGTGTTTTTTGTGCTTCTAGTTCCACATACAGTCTAAAGATAAAAGTCCAAGATGTGGCCAATCATGCACTCTGTGGATGCAAGTAATGTGCACAAATAAACTCCGAAGCTTATTGCTCCCAGGTGCACTATTTGATTGGGGTATATTACTCTGAAGTTTATTTGTGCGCAGCACATTGAGCCCTTGTGCCCCAGCTAGCTGGGCAGCATCTACACGTGCACTGCTGCAAACAAAAACACTCTGGAGCCTGCTCTGGAGTTTATTAGTTTTGCGTGCCCTAATCGGGGCGTATGTGTAGACACAATGACATCTACTGTGAAGCTAATTAGGCAGCTCCACAGTAAATCTCTCATGTAGATGTGCCGAGTGTGTCCAGAGATTAAGTAGGATAAACTTAGGGTAGTTTTGTGCCTTTGTGTGAAACACATTTTCATTGTCTGGACATTGAAGTCTCCCAAGACATTTAGCTTTGTGACTTTCATCACCATGTCAGACAGCCCCTTTGGGAAACTAAAGTGTTTGGAGGGCTTTGGATTAGTAGTACATTCAAATTAGTCTTGTCTCTGGCCTCACAGATTATGTGGATACACTTGAAGGATTTTGTTTTAAGTAAGTCCTGCCATGATTTCAGCTCAGATGCAAATAAAATTGCTCTGCCACTTCCTCAATTGTCCTCTGCATCTGAATCTGTAGCATGTTGAGAATCCCGAGTGTGATTATAGAAACTATTTATGTGTTGTAAACGGGTATTGTGATATCACAGGTAATTCTGACCATTACCAGGGAACTGATTTTAGTTCATATCAATAATATATATGTACTAGTTAAAGAGTTGTTCAGGGTGCTAAAAATTTTTAAATAATTTTAATTTCACAGTTACTTTCCAGTGTCAGTCTTTCTAAACTCATGCATTTGAAAATCAGCATCTTTCTTGCACAGAAATTGAAGAAAATTTTAGAGAAGATAAGTATTTCCATCTTTCTTATCTGCCTTAATAAAACATTGTTTTCTAAACACTGAACTGTCATTAATATTGGCAAGCCATGCTTTTTGACTCTGTCAACTCAGTGAAGTTCCCCATGTTTTCAAACTAAAATACATTCTCTTAGTAAGACACCATTTTCTGATTTTCTTAAATCTGACAGATGCCTCCATTGCATAAATATTCTTTACCATAATAACCTTCCAAATGACTACCTGAAATGGATCAAGAGAAACAACAAACCTGTGTTAATGAATAAGTAATCCAGAAAGAAGTCTATGATGAAAAGCAGCCAGGTGCATTTAGTCACATTTTTTTTTTATGCATCTTTGTACCAGGCAGGATGAAAACACTGCAGCTGAAAAACTGGGAAGCAAATGGAGATCTCTTTTTCATATATTAACTAAAAGACTTTCAATTAAAAAAATGCAACACATTGAAAACCAATAAATATTTTTAACAGCGCATAATGATTGTGCAAAAGTCTGTCATAAGGAACACTTGGGCCCAGAACTTAATAATATTCAAAAAAGGATTACACAATTACACTAGACAGGTTTTTTAATATATGTTTAGAAAAGAACCATCTTGCATCAGGACATAACTCATACTGTTACTGACAGGGGTTAAGAATAAATTTTGCCTATGGGCTAGTTATTCCATAACTAACAGTTTCTTGAACTTTCCTCTAACTCATCTGGAACTGACAACTGTCAAAGACAGGAAATTAGTGGTCTACATGGACCAGTGATCTGACTTTGGATAGCAATTCTGAGAAGATACAGAATAATGCACACCCACCTTCATCAGTATCTTTCCTAGAGGATACCTCTCTATAAATATTTGGATCCTGGAGAAGGCCTTTCTTCCAAAAGAACTGTAGGTTTTATGATATTTTATCCTGCATTGGATCCTTCCCTTGTCAATGTTGGTAGCTTTGTATTGTTCTGATTTAATTATATATAATCTTTAAATAAAGATGGCAGCAGTATCGTGCACGTGTAGAGTATTTGTAGAGGGACAAATCTATCAGCGAGTCATTTCCGTTCATATACTTCCAGTGTGGTTCACTGGCTTTTCTTTTTTTCCTCTTCTTTCCCACTTGATTTTGCATTATGGAATCTTTTCTTGACTGTTGTTCCAGTTCAAAATATACATTCCAATGTGTAGCTGCTTAAAGTGTGTGTTGCTATCAGAGTAAATTAGCATGAATCCTAATACAATCATATGGGACTATACCCCAACTCTTAAGCGCACATAATTTTATTTTTAATACTTCTCTAGTAATTTTACTATTTATGGAATTTAAAAATTTACAGATGACTCCAACCAGTGCATCCTGCCTTTCTAAACTGAACAATATTACCTGCAAGTCCCAAAAACTAGTTGATTTTGTTGTATATTTGACATCAAATATCACAGCAATGAATGTATAGACTTTAGCAAAACAATTTGGTCTAAAATCAACCCTTTTTAAAAACCCTTAGCATAGGTTTGAATTCAGGATCCAAAACATCCAAAGATAAGAGGTAGACTCAGGGCTTTCTAGAGTTAATGTGGAAAGCCATGCATTTCAGTTCAGTTCTGTATGCAAACTCCCCAAATTAAGAGCAGGCTGAACCTCACATTTTGGTTCAAGCCATTTCACACCCTAACAAACAGATCCATGTCCACAGGGTTTCTTTTGTCCTAGTGGCCATGTTCATCTGTGTTCAGCATGTAAGAGACCACCTAGTAAGTGAAATCCCAATTTTAGTTGAATTTTTGTTGGCTTGTGATTGTTATTTATTAATATAATCTGGTGCGTTACACTAGTCATAGCTGTGGATGTGCAAGTAATAGGGTGTTTGTGATGGCCCTTACTGGACTACCTTTCTTTCCCTTGTTCATCCTCATGCCTCTTGAATTTTTTATATGCTTAACATAGTTGCACTGTATTAGACTGTATTAATCCCATGCTTTTAACTTCTGCTGATCACCTGTAGGGTCCAGGAAGAAATTTTTCTCCCTCCTTGATTGCACTGCCTGGATTCCTGGGGGGCAGGGGAGGGAAGGCCCAACTTCATCAACCATTAGCCATGGCTAAGACTGGAAGATTAGCTAGGATACAGTGGTGTTTCCAAGTCTCTCAGGTGACTGGCTGTTGGATCTTATTCACAGGCTTAAAATGATCATCAGACTAGTAGCAAGGAATTTTCCCCCGTTGCTTTTTGGCCTTTCTCTGTGGCATGGTTCACTCCTAAAGATCATTTGGATATATTTTAATTAATTCTGTTCCATTGCAGGGGTCCAACACATTGGGGGTGCCATTGCCTCTCCTGGGTGCATCCCCATGAGCAAGAACATGCCTTTTCCTCAGGACAACTAGCAGCGGCACAAATATTTTTTACATATTTGTGCCACTGCTAGCTGTCCCCAGGCATACCCCTGCACATGAGCTCTGATGCAAGGCAAATTGCCCCAGGTTGGGTAGGTAAGGCTGAGGCCAGCATCTGGGCTGGTCCCAACAGCCTTACCTGGGATCGTGAGGGCTTCTTAGAGCTGCAGCAGCAGTGATCTGGCCACTTGGGGCCTGGCTGATAGCTGGTGTGTGGCTCTGGCTGGCCAGGGTCTGATTTCTGGCAGCACATGCAGCCACATACTCCATGCTGCTTTTTTTTCTCCACAGTTTTTTTAGATATCAAGATTTCCTGGTATCTAATTTTGCTGCACACTGCAAATATGCAGCACAGCAAATGGATTTGCATATGCTGTATGAGTTTTGTGGCACCTGAAAAGACTTTGAGGTGCTATGAACTCCATGTTCCTGCTCATGGCAACACAACCCCTGTGCCACACTGTATGGTATCTGGTTTCTCTTTTTTTAACTATAGGTCCTATGTTTGTTTAGAATGTGTCATGGCACGGGGTCCTGTGGGATGGCAGTGATCTCCCCAAGGCCCCCTTCCCCTACCAAGTTGGCCCAAAGGGCAACCTCACTTCTCACCCGCCACGTCTTTGATGGAGAATAAATCTATGGGAGGTTGCCTTATGTCCTCTTGGACACGGCTTATTGTAATATCTGATCCCGTGGAATCCCAGACCCCTTGTGGGTCCCGCTCTGCAATGGGTGCTTTCGGGGCACCCTAGCCTTATGGGCTATGTGTGGCTCCAACCACCCCTTTACCACGCTCCAAGCCTAGACTTTGAAGCTGGAATTGATGTTGTTCAGTCCAGGCCTTGTTATAATCTGGCCCCCTTGTCCTCTCTGGACCCTGTGCGGCCCTGTCTTGCTCTGCCCCCCTCTCTAGGGGCTTCTCCAAAACGCTGCCCCCCTCTCTAGGGGCTCACCACACCCGCACTGGGGCTTCTCAACATCCCCTCTCTGGGGCTTCTCAACTGCCCCCCTTTCTGGGGCTGGGGTCAGTGCACATCGAATGCTGCGCCCTTGCTGGTGCTGGGGTCTCCACACTGTTGTGGGTCCTTTATGAGGCCTCCTCCAACCCCTAATAGCCTCACCCAAATCACCGGTCTTTAAGCAGCAATAAAACACAAGCCCCTGGGCTGTAACATAAATTAAAGCCGCCCGACTAAAACATCATTCAGGCCTACCGGGGAATACTTCATCCCGCAGCAGTGTTAGATGCTGCTCCTGCAGTCAGGCTTCTCCTCTCTTCCCTGAGAGAGCTCCTTCCCCCCTTAGCTGCTAGCAGGGAACTCCCCCTCTGGCTTCAGCCATGGGGTTTGTGTGCGCCAGGCCCTGCCCCCTTCAGTCAGCTGACCGCTGGCAGGTGTGGGTCATTAATTACACTAGTTGCCATGGTGACCACCAGCTGGGCTCCTTACTCACTGCTAGTGCTCTTCCCCTAGCAGTTCCCCTCTTTAGGAGCAGGGCACCTCAGTGCTCTGCGACAGAAGGGAAGCAAGGTGAGCAAGTCAAGGGAGAAGACAATAAGAGGAAGAGTGCGAAGTGAAGATGGGATGAGGGGGCTGAGAGAGAGAGCTAGAACAAGCAGGTAGTCTTCAAAAGGCAAGAAAGTGTGGTCCAAACTGTAGAAAGTTTCTGATTGTCCAAAATACCCTGCTTGGGCTGCTTCTGAAGCCATTTCTACTCACTGGAGACTGAAATATCAGTTCCTCTCTGTAGGTTTTCTCCATAGCCACAAAATGTTATGTGGACAGAAGGTAGCATATAGGTCCTTGGGCCCACATATTGAGGAGTTCCTCCTACACAGTTTTGCATTTCATTCCCCCTGCCTTGGCTGCTCTCTGCCTACTCCTGTCACCTGGGTCACAAAGCTGGTCTCTAAATGAATAGCCATACCCTATTAATTCTAGATTTGCTGGGTTGTTATTGTATTATGCTGTTTTCATAGAAAAAACAAGTTACTGGGTGCTTGTTACAAAAGTAACTAAGTAGCAGCTCTTTTGATTCAAAGAGAACTACCACAACAAATGAACCCAGATCTAAAATTTCCTGAGGTCTGGGAGTGTCTGCATAGCACTGGTTCACTTCAGAGAGGGGGACACTAGCCAAAGTTCGTATCTAAATTTTACCATCTCCAAAGTTGAGGTAATCTATAGCATTAGTCTGTCCTGGTATTTTATAGACTATCTAAGCTGTCAGAAGTTGGTAATGAGAATAGACTACTAGCATTTATTTTTAAAATTATTATTAATAAACAATGTCATTCCTAAAAGAATAAAAGAGTTTCCTTGAAGGCATAAGTTTAAGTCAAAAAAGTATTTCACTTCACTTTGTCCTCTTTCCTGAGAAGTAACACAAAAAGTGCTTCCAGGTTTTTATATAAAAGTAACTCAGCCATCTTAAATTGTAATGCCACAAAATACTCCCTGTAGTGTAGACTATATTATTAGGCACTTCATGGTTTTAGGTGTTTTTATAACATCATTATATGCTTCTGTCTCAGAATGAAATTCCAAATGAAGCTTCTGTCTTGCACACAGCATGGGCTTTCTTTCAATGATATTACAACGCAAAAGTTTTTAGAATAGTCTTAAAAAGTACAGACTCTTAGCAAAGCTAGAGTTCTAGACACGTGATGCAGGTAACTGTAAATCAGCTTCCATTTCACCTGTGTAAATGACAAAACGAGTCATCTTGAACCTAGTGTACCCATTATACACTTTATAAAACACTTTTGTGGAGCAGTGAAACGTGACAAAAAGAGAAGCTGCATGCCTAACTGTACTGGTGTTGATAGACACCAGGCTTTACTATGACTGCCTTTGCCATTGAACATACAATTAAATAATGAGCTGGATAAAGTGAAGTTATTAATGAGCTAGCACTTATAACATTTCAGAGGGCATCTCTATTTCCAGTTACATAATTTCTTACATCACCTTTTCCTCAACTATTTACTTGTATTGTTACTTTAGGGTTATTCAAAATACCTAACCAAACCAAAGCCCATGTTTCTAAGGTATTTTCTACAACCTAAAGACTTACGTGAAGCTGTCCAGAATCCAAAAAGGACTTGACAGTGTGAGAACTAAACAGAAAACGTATTCTGTGATCCTGAAATATTTAGAACTTGCTCTGTTACATTCACAAAGTCATACAGCAAGTTTTGAAGGGCTTTTCAAATCCCTTCCTACATAAAATAACTTTTGCCAAAAATCACCATAAAGATATTATGTTACTTCATGCAGCTGCATCTGTGCGCATGGACCATAGAACACAATTAACTTCAACCTGTCTAGATTCAGTTGCAGAATAGGGTCCAATGTAAATACATGCTATCTCTGGAGAATAAAATAGCAGCTCATAACATGTTAGTAGATCAGTGTAGACAAGAATATTTTATATCAGGAACCCCTAAGTATTATGAAAAGTTCTACAAGACTAAAGAATAAGTTCTTTCTGTAATGATTTAAAATGAAAATAACACACTAATAAACTACAAGCTCATAACAGAAAGTAATTTCCCTTAAAAATGTAAGTCCATAAATATGTATTAATTCCATATATTTTAATATAGATATTCTACACACACACACAGAAAAATGTATGGAAGGCCATTTTAGAAGGAAAAGACTATACAGATATCACCAGCATTCAAACTTATAGGACACCTAGCCTTTTCAAAATTGAGACAAACTCTTTGTATTTACAAACCTAATGTACACAAGTGGTCTCCTGAGTCATGGAAGTCCTAAAAACTATTTACAATGGGCTATATAAGACAAAGCAGTTAGGAATGCAGACTTTTATGATTGGAAACTTCTAGATAAGGAACCTGCATTATACTTAACAGAAAAGACTTCTTAGGATAGCCATTTCATTGTGAACTCAAATATTGTAAGGGAAGCAACCCAATATAGATTTTCTTCTTTTCCTAGTCACCTACAATAGATTACTTGAAAGTCCCAGCACAATAAACAGGCTTCTCAAACACCAGCACTACCTAACACTCAGTGACAAAGTTCTACAAGGAGATACAACAGTCCATAGCCAGCAGCAAAATTTTCTTATATTATTAAACCAGTCCCTAGAGAAAGAACATAGTCAATGTAAAATATGATGGAGGGAATATAGCCCCTAATCTCCTTAATCTCTAATTGTTCATAGACACTCCAGAGGTTGTGAGGTTACATAATGTGGGCTTCTCACAAGCTTGATGTTCTCAGACATCCAAATCCCAGTCACTGCAAATCATATTTATTTGGAAAAAGCTCTACACAGCCTTCAGCTGCTTACATCTACTGCCCCTGCTTCTTAAAAGAGATTTTTTATTACTTAAAACAAAATGAGAAGTAAGCATTTTCTAGCCTGTATTAGCTGGGCTGCATTTCCTGAATGTATAGCCACATACACCAACATTTTATGAGCCCAAATTATTCCAAACATTATTTATATAAAGCATGGACTATCATCATAGCTTTTGCCAATATTTTATGTTTCAGAGTGTTGCACTTAGAAACCGAATTTTTAACCCAATGCTTTATGAATTGATACAACAGTTGGATGATGAATAGCAGAAAGGCTTGTTTTAATAACTAATAACAAGCTACAAAACTAAATAACAGAAAAAGACTCTTTCCCAATATAAAGCAAGCTATTAGTCCTAGTTTTGTCTTAGCTACAAAGAGATCTTTACCCAATGCAGGCAGGAAGCAGTTCTTGTACAGCTGCAAAGCATGGATCCTTCACTTGGTGGCAGGGTGCTTCTTGGTCTTCCCTGGACTGCACACACCTTGCTGGCAGTTCTGTCTTGCTTTATACTATTTCTTCAAAGCATATTTTCTTGATGGGTTGAAGATTAGGGTCCAGACAAAGCTGACAGTGTGGAGGTCATTGCCCATTGGTTGCGTGGTAAATGTTAGCCTTTTGGATCCATCTCCAGTTGCTGTGGGTGAAACTGACATGCACAAAAAGCCTTGATTGCTCTGGAGGTTCATCATTTGCTTAACTATAATATGGCTTGATTGCTGGAGCCCAACACCCTAAACCAGAGGTTTACTACTTAATTCATTGCAGTAGGACTTGATTACTTGAATTGAGCACCTTAGACCATGAATTGTAAGGCACTGTATGGGTCATTGTTATAACAGAGCAGATCCCAACCTATTTTCCAGCTGACACAGACACCTAGATTGGTGAGGAATGTGATAACAAGGGAGAGGCAATCACTTTGAAAGGGCAACTTATTCATAATTAGAGTAGTTGGGCATGGGGTATATTTGATACCAAAGCCAGAGATGGTATTAACTGTATTGTTATCTTTCAGGTGGTCCCAGTCATGAGTTTACATTCTGGTGCAAAAGGCACTGGTATTATAATTTCATCATTTAAATTTTGCACACAGGTCCAGGCAAGCTCTGTGTCCAGCACAGAGGAAAGTTAAGACTTCATCTACTAAGCATATCTATTCAGTTTTGCAAAGCTAACTAACTAGAGTGGGGCAGGAGATAGTTTTCCTATTTTGTAGATTTGAGTTTTCAAAATGTCCTTGTTCAAATCCAATTTTTTTTTTTGGCTTTTCACAATGAAAGGGACATTCCAGAAGAGGCAAGAGCCTGATGGTTAGAAGTCACGTGGAACCCTGGAGAACAGGCTCAAGTCCATTCTCTACTGTTCTTTCCATGCCCTGACCACCAGCCTATTTACCATGAAGAGTCTCTCTCAACTTTTCTCTTGCTGGAGCTGTTACATTTTGCATACATATTTATTCACTAGAATTAAGGATTCTCTCAGGATCTCCCAGCATCTCAGGTGAGTGCCCCAACTACTATCCTATATAGTAAGTCTTTTTCTCTGACCCAGTAAGTAGCTATTTATCCAAAGTAGAATTCCTACAACAGGCAATATTGGAAGAGATCCTCCACAGAATACCCCTTAGCTTGTTGGATAAAGTTCTCACCAGAATATGGAAGATGCAAGTTTAAGTCCCTCATCTAACTTAGGTAGTGGAAGGACCTGAAGCTTCATTTCTCACATCCCAAGTGACTGCCCTGCTCTGGGTTATTTGATATTCTAGAGTGACTCTATCCCTAGACTTGTTTTGACCAGAAATTCCATCCTGGACCTCAGAAACCTCTCTCAAATGTTTTGTCCAAACTAGTGTATTTTCAGAAAGCTTTGATTTTGATTAATTGACATTTTTCAACAAAAATGTTTTGTCAAAAAAAAAAAAAAATCCCAGTGAGCTCTAATACTGACATGCATACAAATCACTTGCTGATTCCAGTCAAGGTCTATGAGGATAAAATTCCTCCATTATAACATTCCAAGTCATGAAATATTTTCTCTAAACTACTTGCCTTTTAACAATAACTTCTTAGGGTCAGGTGTGATGGAGAGGATTTAAGGTACAAACAGCCATCTCCCTTGTGGAAGCACAAATTGTAAATAAACAGATGTCCTAATCCCTTGTTGCACTCCAAGTTGCCCAAAAATGTTGCCACAAACAAAGGTAGTCACAGTTTGTGGTGACTTAAATGGGAGGATATCTGTTTGCTTATTGCATGCCATGGAAATTTTCCTGCACGAGGGAGCTTGCAGACAGGCACCCCGTGATGTGTGTACCTTGCTGCTGCACCCTGACTCAGGGAGTACCTCTTCAAGCAGGGAAAACTTCATGGCGGTTTCCTGCTTGCAGACACATGCCACAGGAATTTCCTGTAGGAGATTCCCACAGCAAGCATATCTCACTGCCACATCCTAACTCAGGGAGTGCATCTGCAAGCAGGGGAACTCCCATGTTTTCACTTACTTGTAGACAGGTGGCCTAGGTTGGTGCATAGCACCCTGGACCACTTTTCCATAGGTTCAGGCCCCTGAAAGCCCAGGAGCAGCAGACACCCAACCCTGTGGGACAATAGCCCTGGTGACATCTGTAGACATTAATCAAGTGGAACAGCTGTGGCAGGATACATCCCACTACTGCTGACCCTGGTCCAAAGACAACATCTATTTAGTCCAGGGGTAGGCAACATTTTTTGGCCAAAGTGCTGAAAACCCCCACAAAGCCTACCTTGGAAGGTCCCGGATTGCTGGCCTGGCATGCCAGAAAAACAAAATGAGGGCAGGAGGTACATGGCAGGATGCCCTGCTTGTGTCCCTTGCCGCCCAGCTAAAGCCCCTGCCCCCCAGCCCAGCCTCCATGGCTATCAGCAGCTACCCAGAACCTGGACCAGCTGCAGCTGGGAGGCTGAAAACAGCTTCTGTCTTCCAGCCCTGGCCCTAGCTGACTCCCAGCCCCAGCCCTGGCCCCAGGGAGGCAGCAGATACCAGCGATGCTCCCCGTTGTACTGCCCTTGCATATGCTGTGCTCCCGGCCCTGCTGCCCTCCCCTGGGCCCTCCAGAGCACAGTGTGTGCAACCCAGAGTGGAAGCACATAGAGGGGCCACAAAGGGAATCTGCCTAATGCTGATCTGCACTGCCCAGGTCACACTTCCCTTGTGTGCATGGGAACAGCATAGACAGCATGCAGGGTTAAGCCCCTCGCTGCTGCCCCTGCCTGCAGGGGAAGTGTAGCCAGAGCAGCGGGGAGCTTGGAGCGGCAGGCAGCTTTCTGCACCCCGTGCTGTGCCGGATTTCAAATGCTGCTCTGCAAAAGTGGCAGCAAGGGTAGCACAGTGGGCAGCATCACTGGTATCTGCTGCTTCCCCAGAGCCCAGGGCTGGATCTGGGGCTGGGGGCAGGAGGCAGCAGCTGTTTGTAGCCTCCTGGCTGCAGCCCACCCAGATTCTGGGTAGCTGCTGATAGCCACGAAGCCCAGGCGGCTTGCAGCAGGGCTTCCATCCTCACAGCCACCTGCTGGGAGCAGCCCAGGCTCCATGGCTATCAGCAGCTACCTTGAACCTGGGCCAGCTGCAGCTGGGAGGCTGCAAACAGCTGCTGCCTCCATGCCCTGGCCGTCTCCCAGCCCTGGGCTTCAGGAAGATATCAGGTGCTGGCACTGCACCCATTGGGGCCGGGGCCAGGGCTGTGGTCAGTGTGGGGCTGGGACCAGGGCTTGAGCCCATCAGCAGCACGGGGCTGGAGCTGTGGGCAGCGCGGGGATGGGGCGGTGGGCCACCCAGCAGCATGGGGCTGGGGCCAACAGCACAGGGCTGGGAATCAGCAGCATGGGGCTGGGGCCAGGGCCGGGGCCCACCGACAACAAGGGGCTGGGGCTAGAGCCTGGCTATGGGCAGCATATGGCTAGGGCTGGAGCTGGGGCCAGGGCCCACTGGCAGCATTGGGCTGGGCCCCACAGCAACACAGGGCTGGAGCTGCAGCTGGGCCATCACCAGCACCAGATGGGCCTGAAGTGGCACTGGGCTGGGGCTGAGGCTGGGGCTGTGCAGGGCTGAGGCCTGCAGCAGTGGTGGTGCCAGCTGGGGCTGGGCCCATGCAAGGCCGGGGCCCACCAGCAGCACATGGTTGAGGCCGGTGTCTTTGGCAGTGCCCGGATGGGGCCGGGTCCCACGCAGGTCCATGGCTCTGGCCCCATCCCGGCACTGCTGATGGCCCCAGCCAAGCAGCAACACTGGGCTGGGACGGTCAGCAGCAGTGGTGCCGCCTAGGGCCAGGCCCACCGGCAGCACATGGCTGTGGCCGTGGCTGGGGCTGTTGGCAGCACCAGGATGGGGCCAGGTCCTGCGCAGGTCCACAGCCCCAGTCCAACACTGCCAATGGCCCCATCCTGGCAGCGTGACTGAGCTGGGGCCAGCAGCAGCGCTGGCTGGGGCTGGGCCCGCCAGCAGCACATGGCCAGGCCCGGGGCCGTCAGCAGCTGCAGGATCCTCAGCTCAGCAGTGGCACTGGGCTGGGGCCAGCCATAGAGGTGGTGCGAACTGGGGCCAGGCGCAGGCTGGGCTGGGCGGTGGCACATGGCCAGCAGCACGGGACCAGGGCCAGCACGGGGCCAGGGCCGGGGCCAGGGCTGGTGGTACTGCCGGGCTGGGTCTGGGGCCTGAGCAGGGTTGGGGCTAGGGCCTCTTACCCAGCTGGGGTCGGCGGCAGTGCAAGGCTGTTCCTGGGCAGCCACGTGCTGCTCGATCTGGGTACGGCTCTTCCCACCCCTCAGGGCGGGAAGCAGTCTGCATGCCAATCAAAACCATGTCATGTGCCACCTTTGGTACATGTGCCATAGGTTGCCGACCCCTGGTTTAGTCAAAGAATTTCTCCTTAAAGTACATCTTCAAAAGCATTTTATGATAGCAAATCTAAGTAAGTTTAGAGGTGAGACCTAAATTTTGAACGCAACACAAAGGTAGCAGGCTCTGAGAAAATGAAGGTGACTCCTCTATACTGATGCATCACAGCTATGATAAGAGAAAATGGATCTATAAATATTTAGATGATTTCAAGGAGATTGTGTGGGAGGGAGGATCACCCTACTGAGCTAAATTCTATTCTCAATTGCTTTGGTAAAACTCCAGAGTGACTCTGTTAGAAGACTGCCCTTTTGCACTAGTACATGTCATTTAATGCTTTGTTTTCCAGAACAAATGCTTTCTCTGCCAAATAGATTTTAGATTTCTACCACTAACTCTCTGATGGGGTTAGTAAAATAATTTATGCAATATAAATGAGAAAACAGAAAGGTCAGTCAGGGTACCTAAGCTACACGAGGGGTTTATTGTTGGGATTTTTTTTCCTCCAGACCATGTTTAAATCTCTAGATACTGAGAATGCTTAGAGAGTTCCCATAACATCCTATAACAGACAACAACTGAGCTGGAAGTAGAAGCCCTTAAAGACTTGCAAAGTAACTTGTTTAAAATACAAGCAATTTAATAAACAAATCTTACTAAAATAGATGAAACTTTTAAAAGATGCAGGACTAGAGAAGACTTTGCAAAGAAAACTTTATGCAGAGAAAATAAGTGATTTTATAGTTTGAATTTAGAGAAACAATCTCCTAACCCAATTTCTAAAAAGGAAAAGAAGAAGAAAGAAAGGAATTCCACTGAAGCAAAGGTCATAAAGAAAGTGCAATGAGAAACATTTATCCCATGCAAGTAACCCCTCCTTTAAATTCAGCATTGTGCAAAACAGCCAAACTTGAATAAATTCAGCAAAGTTTGCATTTAAATAGCAATACATGTCATAATTAATCTAACTGACAGTCACAGCTGAAAGGAACTACAAGTGTGTGAATGTGATGAATGTAAGCGCTATAAAGTAGGCCCTGCATCTTTGACTCCTTACCCAATATTTATAGAGCCTGGCAGAAAGATCTCTGTTTGGAAGGCTCTCTTGAGCTCTGTCACCAGCAAAGCCTGAAAAGGAAGATTTTGTTTAAGGTATATCTTTTGTGATAAAAAAAAGTTTATCTAGAGTCCCCACATTTAGCTGATATTAGGCATAATCCTTTATGGCAGTGTGAAATCAGAAAAAATAAATGCCTTAAACTTTGATTATTTGAGTTATAAGATGACATAACCACTTTGTGGAGAATTGCTGGCTCTGTACAGTAGAACAGATACGGGAAAGTGTTTGCTCTTTGCAACTGCTTTGCTCACCGTGGCCTTGAAGATAGCAAAAAGTATGTACAACACTGATTTCCAGGTGCAGGCAGGGAGTGTTATTTTCCCTTTGTCTCCTCCATAGTTTTCATCCTGATAACAGCAAAGAAGTAATGAAGTAATGTTTATAACTGCTTTTCTAGCTAATTTCACTATATAATCACATAAATTGTAGGCGACTGTTAAAAAGTATGTAAGCCGTCTGATTTTGCTCTTGGGGGGGAACCCCTTCCAAGTGCTTAGGAGATCCATGTCACTTTGGAGTCCCCCCTACAGCTGTAGTTTCTTTTAAATAAAAGCTTCTGCTGACCTGACCCAAAAGTATGCTGCGTGTGTTTCCACGACAGCAGTAAACATCTCTTGACACATTCTATAGAAACAAAGAGTATTCTCCACCTCACATGACTGGACTCTCTATGAATAGATAAACAGGTCTACCAATAAAATATCTGATGTATTTCTCTTAAGGCATAAACTGTAGATGTTACAGTCTTAGGATATATGGTACTCTACCTTCTGTTTTTCTGTAGTTGCGCAGTTCTCTTGAATGGCAAACTGAAGATGAAAGTGATTTCATTGAGTGGAAAAATAGATGAAAATTGAAAATCACAACTTAAAGGAAAATAACTGTATGGTACCATATTATGGTAACAGTCCACACACCTTAAATGTATAGTACATAAAAATAACAGAGCAAATGTCAACTAAACTTACTAATATCAAGTTATTTTTCACTAAAATACAGTTTCAAACTATGTATTCCATAGAAAACAGTCAATAGCTTAACCAAAAACCTCTTAAAGGTACCTGGGTTCAGGGGATCTAAATGCCATTCACAGTTGTGCCAAAGACTGCCTTTGTGACTTCTTGCTGCCTTAGTTTCCCATCTATAAAACAGAATGAATCCCATTTTCTATCTTGTCTGTTTAGATAGCAAGTTCTTCACAACAAGGATTATAATTTTTATGCGCAGTGTCTAGAACAATGGGGCCATGATTTCAGCTATAACCTCCATACACAATAAATAGTAAATTTTTGAAGAGTCTATCATACCAAATAGAAATATTGGGCATTAATTTCTGTATCTGTTACTGCATCTGCTTTGCTGCATTAGTCACATGAAAAACTGTTTTTAATGCCCGTTATTAAACACTATCCTTAGCTTGGTGAGGGCACCCACTGTTGACAAAGTTACTGTGCTTATGTTAGAAATTAAGACCATCATTTAGTACAGTTCATCTGTGACCTTTTGAACTGCAGAAACTCTGAAAGGCTTTGGATTCTAGGGCAGGCTGATAGAGGAGGTACTGAACAATGGGGATAGATGAGAGAACAGTGTGCTTGCTGCCACCCATATTGTACCGATCCTTACATTTTATCTGTCCTGCTATCCAACACTAGCGATGCTCAGCTGATAGAAAATATTACAGACCTATGGCTGGCTTAAACTCCCCTAAACTTCACAGACACTCTTTTTCCTTCACTCTTCACTTCCCTCAGTGAAAAGAACCAGCTTGAAGCAGAATCTATTGTTACATTAAAACATATCTTGGTAAGGTAGAACCCTTATTCTTTTCTCCTATCAATGTGAAAAGTTACCATATACCCTTTCTCAACCATTGTTTTTAAGAGCTGGAATCTTCATTCATGGTAATTTTCAAGAGAAAGTTAAACAGATACTTGACTGAGATGGTTTAGTTAGGGACAATCCTTGCCCTGGGCAGTGGACTGGAATAGATAACCGAGAGTGGTCTCTCAATCACCCTACTTTCCTGTGATCTTCTGATCCTAACATGTGTGAATTGATATTCTTCAGCCACAGAACCCTTTATATTATACACAGAACAGATCCATCAGCCAGTAAGAGCCTGCTTCATCCCATACCTTTAAAATAGTTGCATGTCAAATAAAATACTTATTTATGGAATATCAAAAGTAATCCTTGCTCAAACATCAAACAAATCTTTTCCCTGTTCCAAGCAACTTCTCTCCATTTGCCTCTATCAGCCAGTACCTACTATTACATACAGATTCCAACAGCACACATGCTTTGTGGTGATCAAGTTGGATGGAGTCCACAACCTGTTGTGAATTTTGCTAATGTTAGAATAAAAGATGGGTAACTTCTCTGAAGGTGAAGGAGTTACACGGGTGTGAGAACAGAAAAATATGATTAACCTCTTATAAAAAGTCATATATTTACCCCAATTTGAATCAGAAAAAGCCCTTATAGATATATATAGTCTAGGGGGTTTGCAGCACTTCCCTGAGCTAGCAGTTACAGATGCTACTTTTGGGCTTCCTAACGAAGCTCTAAATCTGTCTGCATAAGTTTATATGTCTTCAGCCATGGTATAGCTCTCACTGATGTCACACTGATACCAGTAGGCATCGCATGAATGCTTAAACAATTACCTACAGTTAAGCAGCAACTGAAAATTAGAATTTGACTCTTAATAAACCCATATCTAGTCAGTTATGTGTTTATTGTGTGGCACACAAACCCACACACAGTAAAATCATTTCTATTATTTGCACACAAAATCTCTCTCACAGTCTTCTCACAACACATAAGAAAAATGGCACATGATTGCACAGGCCTACCTTTAAAATAATATTCAAAACATTTAAATGAAGGATAGACAATTATTTATACTAATGAAATAGTAAACATTATAGGTAACACAATTTCCTGTAACCATCTGATCTTATTTCCATTGGGAGGGTTCAACTCATCAGGACTCTTAAACATAGAAAAACAATGTAAAAATTACAAATTACAAAAAGAAATGGTCATGCACATTCTGAAATTCATCCATTTTGCTTTGTGTTCTCTTTGGACAAATATATCTCCCAGAACAATTTGATTCTTTTGTACACTAGCGACTAAAAACCACATTCTAAATATACAACAGTAAACACATGCCACTATCAGTCAAGTAAGCAGACGCTTTTTGTCTCTCTCCTATATGCACATGCATAAACATGCACACAAGTATGCTCAGACACTTGGCAATATATTATGCTTTTGCAATAATATGTATGTGGGTACATCAATGCCTTCTGGGTAAAAAAAAATGAAAATTCTGTTAGTAACTAGAGTAACCTGCTTGATCTACATAATGACTGCCCCTAGTATAACAACTTCAATATGACTATATTTAAGGCTTGTTTACATGACTCTTGTATGTGATAGTTATACAGGTTACCAATTTAAAAAGTGGTTACTAAATTAAAACAGTACCCAAATTAAAATTTGAAATTTAACTCTTGAAATACTATGAACTGCAATTGCAAGGGCACCAGTCACTAGGGTATTGTTAGTGCCTTGAAATGACCAAGAAGAATTGCTGATTTTGCAAATATCACTCGAAAAGCAGGAATTCTATTTGAATTACTAACATAACAGATGTTTGTTAGGATCCTCCGTGCAGCCTGCACACACAGTTATGCTAATTTGGCACTGTTTCCCTTCAAGTTAGCTCTGAGTCATTAGAGCACACAGTTAGTAGGTCCTTCTGTCTAACTAATAATTGCCTATTATTGATATTAATTAACATTTTTTGCACCTTCCCTCAGTTTTGACCTAGTATCTGTTGGTAGTCTAATCACAGTGGCCTATTAAAAGTCAAAATACAGAGGCCTATAGCAGTCATGAGCCATTTATCAAAAAGCAAACAAGGCCAATTAAACAGGCAGCCAGACAGTTGTCTTGATTTGCCGCTGACTGTTTCTTGATCACCATTATAAATTGCTAATCGGGCAGAAAGTGCTAAGCAGTGCATCTGCAGGGGGTGGTTATTGCTCATTCCCCGCCTGGTGACAGGTGAGAGAGGCTAGTGATGGTCTTATTGATGTGAACTGCCCATCAGTTGGTAGTTATTGTTAAAGTTCATGATGCTACAGCTGATCCCTTCCTGCTGAGAGTCAATCAAATTAATTAGTGCTAGAAATTCTTTTGAATTATTTTAAAGCAGAAATACAGGAGGAATACTCTGTAATTTGGTTCCAGGGGCAATGGCAAAAAAAAATCTCCATGTATTACAGAGTGGAAAAAAATCAAATATTGCTTCTTCCATTATTTTATAATAAGGGCTGCAGCTAAAGGTTTTTATAGCCACAGATCAAGAGATCATAATAGAAGCATATTGACAGATTTTTTTTTTCTGCAATACTCCAAGGAACTGGCGGTAGCAGGAAAATATATCAAAACCTTATCATCAGAGCTGAGATCTTCTGTGAAAAATCAATAAAGAGTTATACATGGTTTGAGTTTAAACAGTTCTCTGTAGTCATTTAAACATAGTGCATCTGTGCAGCTTTTTACCTCTGGAGACTGGTGTAGCCTAGCAACTGCAAGGCTTAAACCGATTAACTACAAATGAAGTACTGTATGCCTATCAAAGCAATTGTTCATGGTTGCCTTTGTTGCAGAGGCTGAGCTAATTGAACATGATACAGTATGAAGATAATTAACACCCATGAGTTTGTTAATTGCCTGTTAGCATTACAACACAGTCTCTTGGTTTCTTTTTAACTTGCTCTCTTGCAGCTTCTTCCTCTCCTAAAAGGGCACGGGACTTATTTAGCTGGCAATATCATAGTTTATTAACCCTTTTCAAAAGGAAAAAACATTGTGGTAATGAAGCATATTTGCATGCTCTTGTCAAACACAAGCTCCCATTTAGTCACTGCAATTTATGGAGAACAGAAATTTGTTTTACACAGGGTGTACAAACTATGTTTATTTTCAGGGCTAATTTATTTCAAGCAATTTAGCCATTATAACTGTTTTAAAATATCTTTTGTGGGTTACTTTTATGACTCATCTGCTCTGCCTTCTAAAGTGAGCGATAAATGTCTTTTTGGGTTGGGATATTAATTGAAGGCAGCATCTGGTCAGCAGCTGACCTGCTATATTTGTCGTCTTTGTTGACTATCCAGTTAAAACTAACAGCTTATTTGCTTTATTTACCAGCTTCTCTCCTTCCATGAAGGGTGGTAAACTCAATTTTATCTATGCTAACATGGAAGGCTGATGTAAAGCAAAATTGATTTTCCATAATATATTAATCTGAAGTAGATTTAATCTCAGCAAATTCTTTTAAATTAATTATTGTGTGTGGGAGGGTATTCCACTGTCATTTCTACTGACTGAATTGGTGAAGAATATATCTGCAAGCTCTTGAGGACAATGTAATATCTGAAGGTATAATTATGTGGAAGTTTTCTCTGTAAGAAGTAAGTGCTTACCACACAAAGCAAAATATAAATAGAATAGACACAAATGATTAGCATTTGGTTGCCACAGGCAAGTCTTTGATGTTGAAGCTCTACTTTTCCCACACTGAGTGGAAATAACGTGGCTGTGTCACAGTTGTTTAAAGCAGATTTTCTTAAATGATCTTGGTTTCTTTGCTGTTACTGTCATAGTTAATACTTGCAAAAAAAGCTGCTCCCTTGAGGAATACTACTAGTGCCCAATTACAAGTTCCATCATCAATCATAAGTATTATTTATTCAGCAAAATGAATTGCTAATTAATAACTGATGAGCATTATGGCCTTGAAGTCTGTAACGCTATTAATTATGCTTGGCAATTGGGATTCTGCCCATGAAGGACTACCAGGCACATTTTCACAACAATTAGTATAAAGAGGTTATAAAGGTACACACATACCTGCTACAATAGCAAGGAAGGGAAAAAATCTTCTCTAAGGTTTTTATAAAGTCATGCAGATTCTGTACAAAATAAACAGTAATACAGTCCTACTGTGCTGAGCTGTATTCTTTAAAGTTTACAGTGACAAGGAGGCAAATATTATGTTCAGCATGTCAACTGGAAGATTTGGCATTGTGTCCCAAAATGAGTGTTCCTGCTGAAACTATACATAGATGCAATGTGGTAACAGTATGCTTGATGTAACACTGCTGCCTTGTGTTTAGTATCCCATGGTTGCTTGGCTGGTACAGAATGATGTGATTAGTGGGCTGACATGGAACTTTGGACCTCTTGCAACTGCTGACTGATAATTCATTTGTAGTGGTCATATCTGTGTTACAACTGGACATATGAGATTTCGATGGGAAAAGTAGAATACTGTCTACAGTAAGCCCAGGAGTTTGCTAGTCTCTCAGTAACTTTAATATTTGCTATGATGATGCTAGATTTGCCCAACAGAATCATAATATATTCTCAGCCCTTCTTACCCTTTGTTCACTATCACCTTTTGCTATATTATGTCTAATTGTGATTGTAAACTCATCACGACAGAGATCCGCTTCTTTATCTGTAAAATGCCAAGCATGTTGTGAATCTAAACACAATTTTAAAACACTAAAGAAACTGCAAGATTAAAACTAAAAGCGAACTCCTACTGCTGAGTCTGTAAACCATCAAATAAGCATGGAGGAGCTACTAGAAGTTAAAAGTAGCCTTTGTCATTATTATTTATTATTAGTGCGGCACAAAAGAGTCCTAATCAGGATGAGGACCCCATGGTGTTAGGAGGGGTCCAGATAAATGAAAACACAATTCCCTGCTCTGATAAGAATTTGATTCTCTCACACAATCTAAAAGTTATGGTGAAATTTAAATGGTGTCCCAGAACAGTTATAATATTTGTATTTAATTTTCACTGAAAACCCAGAGAGTGTCAAACAAGGAAGGGGGAGGGGATTGATAACTATTCTGTACTTACTTGAATACCATCCTGACAAGGAACACTTTGTGACCCAGTTCAGCCCTCCTTTCAGTGGGGCTGACTTGGGTCCTATGAAATAATATAAATATTTTTTGAAATTAAAGATATTTCAGAAGGAAGGCATCCATAATTACCATGAAAGAAGAAACGTTAACTACAATATCATGGCTCAAGGCTGATAATGTGTTCACCTTGATCAGAAATATATATGCAGGACATGATTTTTAAAGAACAAAACAGTAGAGCTTTCACTCATTTATAATATCCTCTATTTTTTCTGAAAGCTTCTATAGACTTAGATTCATATACTGTATTTCTGACTTGTAGAGGTGAGGTGAAAAAAAGTACAAAATGTATTTGCTTCACAGTCACATAGTGACAACAGTGATCTCTCTGAGCTTTATAAAGGGATCCCTTCTTTTCTTCCATGGGTGGCTTATATGTATAAAAACTTATCTGGAGACAAGAGTGATTTATTTAGTTTTTTCCCTACACATAACAACTCCACTGCTTTCCAAAATTGATATTTGTCTGTGTAAAGAATAGTTCCATGATGCATCTAAATAAGCCATAATCTATAAAACTGGAAAACAACAAAATCATTTGCCTAGGGATTGTAAGGATTTTGCCTTCAAAAATATTTTATAAAATACCACTTTTACATAGAATTCTTACAATCTTTGTTCTCATATGCCTGATGAAGGGTGAGTGTGCCTGAAAGCTTGCAAATAAATAAAATAATTCGTTTGAAAATATTTAGTTGGTCTAATAAAAACTATCAACTCTTCCAAGAGTTTGGGGGCTTTTTTACATGTGCAAGCACCAGTGCCAGGCACTTTGAAAGGTGCCTGGCGCTAGGACATGTGCAATTGTATAAGTGGCAAAATGCTTGTCAGCATGAAGAAAATGGCAGCGGTGCACTTCTGAACTAAAACACCTCGGAGATGCTTTAGTTCAAAAGTGCACCGCTGCCATTTTCTGCGTTCTGATGTGCATTTCACCTCTTATACAACTGTATGCAGTACAGCACGGTGCACATTAGCTCATGTGTGGAGTGGACTCAATTAATCGAGTCTGCTTCGAAGCAGCAGATCTCCAGTGTGTCACGGGACAAAAAGGTATGTGTATAATTGCCCTTGATTCCTTTTGCCTCTAGACCAATACAGCTACAACCTGGATACCTTATAAAATAGCATTAACTCACAGAAAAAAAAATCTTTTGGTTGTGATATGTTTTTTCTTAACTGGCTCTCTCTTTACAAAACATACTATAAATGTTTGTTTGGCAGTTTCTGTTGACCCACTAATCATATATCATCAGCATCTATACATGCATTGCAACAGTAAATAACTCCACTGTGGGATAGGACTTGTGTCTGGAAGCACTGTCCTATGGCAGAGTTAATTAGTTTACTGCATCCTAATAGCGCTTCACATGTAGCTGGTGACATTTTGCTCATTTTACTGTGGAGCTAATTAGCCAACTCCATAGTAAATGTCTCATGTAGATGCACTGGGCACGTCTACATGTTCGTTAATACACAGTGGCTACTGCACATTTAATTTAGTACTTGTATAATCAAGTTTTAAATAAATGTTCAGTAACCAGAGTTACTGTGCAGTAACACCAGTAAACGCTTCTTTGGTGATGCTACTGCACTGTAGACTAATAATACTTTGCAGTAGCATATTAGGACTGTCTGTGCTGTGACACGCTACTATGCAGTGTTATTAGGCTACTGCACAGTTAGTGTCTTACGTAGACATGCCCACTGAGTATTTAAATGATGCTCTAAAGCATCCTTATCCTTCCAGCAGGCAATGACTGAATAGGATGCCATCAGAAGCACTGACAGGGAGGGGGAAAAAAGACAATTAGAACCTCCAGGGCCCCTCAGGATGTACAAAGCTCTGTCCCAGATGACAGTGGTAATGTCTTAACTGCTAGGGTTGAAAGGGGCCTAAACAGATCAGCAGGTCCAACCCCCTGCCCCCTAGGCAGGAATGGATGCCGGGGTCATATCATCCCAGCCAAATATCTGTCCAGCCTCCTCTTGAACGTAGGAGAGAGTACTACCTCACTTGGGAGCCCATTCCAGAGACTGGTAGCCCTAACTGTAAAGTAGTGTCTCCTGATGTCCAGCCTGAACTTTCTCTCTAACAATTTATGGCTGTTATTCCTAGTAACCCTGGGGTGTTTGTGCAAATCCTCTAGTGTTTGCCCAATGATTGCTGAACTAGATTAAATAAATTAGTTTCCCCACTTAAATTAGAGAGGCAAAGGACCTGTGATATGGGCTGTGAAACCAGCAAAGAGTCCTGGGAGCATCCACACCCATACCCATCCATGTGCTGAATACCGTAATTTCTATGTGCAAAGTCAAACCCAAGGAAATACAGAAAATCTGCCTATGGAATTAAAATAAGACATACTGAATATATAAATGTTACCTTCTTGCAGACTTGATGAAATTTAGGCTGTTTCTCTCTTATACATGACTAATATGGTAAATATTCTAAGCATGGAATGTTTGCAGATTGATACCTATTTCAGCACACAGAAAAAAGGTGTATTTCCTGCTCCCCACTTAGAAGTCAACTTGAAGTCAGAAAAACAGAACAACTTATCTGTAAGATCACTCCAATGTTCAGATCCACCAAGCCGATTTTTCATTTTCCAGATATGATGATCACTTAAGAATGCTTTTAAGTTACCAAGGAAGTTAATGTAAGATTGAAACTAATGGGACACCCATAAGAGAAAAGAAAGCAGGAAATTGTGTTTGAAATGTAGCAGCAGCCATTTGGTATATACACTGCAAAAACCTACAACTTGCAGTGATCCCTTCTTTAATCAACTTTCTTCTTGCCAAATCTCTATTCATTTTAAGCTACCTACAGCCAATAATTTGTTTGAATTCAATGGGCGTTTCCAGACAAGAGTGCACTTGCCCCTTACAGCATCTCAGATTCCTTTGCGATGCTGCAAGATGCGCACCAGGAACAAAATGAACACTATGAAACTATGAAAATAGCGTTCCCTGCTCTGCATATTGGCAACGTGGGGACACAATTTGATACCTGGAGATCCAGGTATCAAAAGATACTCCAAGGGGAAAAAACAGGGCAGGACCCAGGTCCAGGTCCATGGTGCCTTCACCGTTGCTTGCCCTGCACAGGCAGGCAGCATACTTCAGCACCGGGGGAAATGCCAGCCACAGAGATGCTCTGGCTAGCTACCAGAGTGGCTCTGTGGAGGACCTGAGGTAACCGGTCTGAGGCAACTTACTTTCCATGATAGGTAAGTAGGAGATGGGGGGAGCTGGAGGAGGGGAGGGGAACCATGGGGGGGCACCATGGGAAGGGTGGGTCCCCCACCTACCCCCTACCCAGCCCCTGATTGCTCCCCTGCCGGGCCCCAGCCCCCAATTCCTGCCCTGATTACTCCCCCGCCAGGCCCCAGTCCAGCCCCAGCCCCCAATCGCTCCCCTGCCCAGCCCCAGCCCCCGATCGCTCCCCTGATTGCTCCCCCACCTGGCCCCAGCTCCCCGCTCACTTCCTTGTCCAGTCCCAACCCCCACTCGCCCCATCGCCAGGTTCCAGTGTCCCTGCACTCACTGGCTGCAGCAGCGGCTGCCAGGGCCACTTGGAGCCTCATGGCACAGCCACCCCACATGGCAGGGGGTGGTGGGGATTGGCCCCGGCCACCTGCCACCCATGCTGCCACATTGTGGGGGTGCAGTCCAGCTCAGCAGGGCACCGCACAGTGCCACACACTGTCAGGTAGCTTGGGGCAACTCAGGCTGAGTGGCACCAAGCCCTGGGTGACAGCCACAGCGGCCCTGTATTGCCTGACAGCACACAGCACCATGCAGTGCCCTGCTGAGCCTGGCTGCACCCCTGTGATGTGGCAGCATGGGTGCCAGGAAGCCAGGGCCAATCCCTACTGACCTCTGCTGCCTGCATGGAGGGGGCTGTGCCATGAGGCCCCAAGCAGTCCCAATGGCTGCTACTACTGCCAGTGAGTGAGGAGACACTGGACCCAGGCCAGGGCTGGGACCAGGCAAGGGAGCAAGTGGGGCGCTGGGACTGGGTGGGGGAGTGAGCAGGGGTGGGGGGCTGGGGGTGGACAGGGGGCACATGGGCCTTGTGTGGAGACTGTAGCCCCTGCAGGAAGGCATATGGCCCCTCTGAGGGGACTTTGGCCCCTGTTGGGGAGGCACCGTGGCCCCTGTGGGAGGGCACCGTGGCCCCTGTGGGGGCAGCAGTACATGAGCTCTGCAAGGGGGTTGGGCCTTGTGGGAGGCAGGAGACCCACTTCTCCTGAGAAGCCCTCCAAACCCTCCCCACACCCACAGTCCCCTCACAATCCACTCACAAACCTGCCACCCCCACAAGCCCCTCACCAACAACCTGGCCCTGTGCGTCAGGAGTGAGAAGACTGGGAACATGTTCTGAAGGATAGCTGCCCAGATGGCTAGGTGGTGGCACACATGGCAGTTGTGCTGCACAAAGGACAACTGTGTAGCCACAGCCCACTGGCAGCTGGCCCAAAGGAGCAGATGCCTCTAATGGCTGTGCAGTCCCCATCTGGGTCTGGCAGGCATGCAGCCTTGGGGCCACATGCTGTCACAGGTGGCAGCAGGTCACAGCCAGGCAGCATCCCCCACTGCCAGACTGCTGCACTGCGTAGAGAGTGCAGGGAACTCTCAGGGCTGCTTCAGGGCTAGTGTCCTCAGGCACCAATTGGCCGGGCCCCAGAAGCTACTGTCTATTTGTCCATTCAAAATTGCCATGGGCTCTAAGGCTGAGTGGAAAAATTGATTTTGTGGGACAACTAAAGAAAAAAACAAGATAGCAGTGACATGGGGGTCAAAGGGTCAAAAATTGAAAGTAAGTGCTCTGGAGGGGGACACCAAGCAGAGTCCCTCGGGCCACACCCACCAGTCCTCAAAAGCATCCAAGCAGCTGGTGGACACTGCCCGCTGGTGACGTGATGCCTGGAAAAGTGCATGGACAAACAAGAGCAAAGCAGCCCTGCAGTATCTGGGCACCTTCCCAGCCAAAGCTTCCTTCCTGGCCAAGTACAGGGCCCACTTGGCCAGGTCCAGGAGGAGACTGACCAGGAAGTCCTGGGACTTGGTGGGGCCACAGATGGGGTGACCAAAAACAAAAAGAGGGGAGGGAAAATTAAACCAGAACCTCAAGAGGAGGTTCTGGAGGTGGAGGGCTGCAGCCTGGCGCACTAGAGGGTCATGTGTGCCAGGGTCTCCCTCCACCCACAGAAGGGGCAGGAGACAGGGGTGTCTGTGAAGCTCACCACATACACACCCATGGCAACAGCTCCATGGAGGAGCTGCCAGCTGAGGTGCCCAGTGGCTTGTGGGATGAGAGTGGAGTACAACTCAACCACTGGGATGCCCCACCCACACCCTCGCCAAGCAGGTCCCACCACTTGGTGTCTGGGTGGGACACCAGGGTGGCATGATGGATCATGCAGCACACAAGCATGTAGAGGTAGTGGCGATGGATACTGGAAAAGCAGATCAGTCTGGGTCCTCCAGCTGGCTCAGGTGGTGGAGCGGGGAGTGCCACAAGGCTGGGTGAGGCGCCGGCCCCAAGACAAACCCCAGTGGGCTGGGACCACCACCATGCAGCATTTGGTCAACAAAGGCATGGGCATTGGGAGGTAGGGAAGATTTCACCCCCTGGACCAGACGGCAGGTCACACGTGTCATGGGTAGACCCATGCACTGGGCCAGTGCAGCTGGGTCCACCCACTCCTGCCTATCATAGTCCAGGAGGTCTCCGATACGGGTGACACCAGCCAGGATCAACCTCTATCACAACTGGGGTGTCTCTGCTGTCGGCACCTCCAGCTGGAGGAGGTCCTGGTAGAACTCTGGCAGCCTCGCAGGTCCTGTAGGGAGGAGCTGCGCAGGCTGAGGAGCTGCCAGTCATATTGGAGCCCCCAGAAGGTGTGCCCCAGGTGGCCCCATGCCGCATGGCTTCTGACACCGTATAGCAGTTGCTGCAGGGCCTGAAGTGGAACACCAGGACCTGGCTGCACAGGCAAACCAGGCCCTGGCCACCCTCCTGCAAGGGGAGTCTCAGGACCTCTGCATCAACCCAGCACCATCCTGGCCAGAAAAAGTCCAGCACCCATCTCTGGAGCCCTGCCAGGACCTCAGGGAGCACAGGCAGGCTGTGTAAGCAGTGCTAGAGCATGGCCAGGACCAGAGGGGTCTGTGGGGGACAGGTAGAGCAGCAAGCCCATGCTCCAGTGGATCCCACGGAGCGTGGGTGGTAGTAAGCACACCTGTCACCCACTGTCGGGTCAAAGCTCTTGACCCAGTTGACCCGGGCAGAGGAGGCTGCCAAGTACAATGCCTGGCAGGCCTCTACTTGCTCCAGGTCACCTGAGTCACCAGGCAGGGTTATTTTGCCCCAAGTGGCACAATTTTCCCCACACCAAAGTGCATGTCTGGGCACATGCGCTGAGGCAAAAAGCCCCGGCTCAAATTTCTGCCATTTCTGTTTGAACTGCTGCAAGCACACATGCCTGCATGTGTGAACACACCCAATATGTCTATTTACCTCTGTTTATGATAAAAAATCTGGATTAGATATAATTTGTAATATGCTAAATATAGAAGAACAATTAGCAACATTAGTCAAATTCTCAAAAATATAATTCTTACCAAAAAGGAATATACAACAAAATTTTATAATGTTTTCACTTATACCCTGTAACTTAAAATTTTGTGTCAGATAATGTTGATGAATTAAGCCCACAATTTAAAACTTTAGAATGCATACAAGCAGTTGAAAAAGGGAGTATGTCTTCAAAAGTAAGATGCAGTAAATGCATCTCATGATATGCAATATTTGCAGGGGAATGGAATGTAAACAGATGCTAAAAACAGGTGCAACGGTTGAAAACCCTTTGCTGAATAGAAGTACTGGGCATATAGAAAGAAATTACTAAAATATAAGGAAGGCAACATGGCAAAATTATCCTTATATTATGCTGGAGAAAACAACTAAAATTATTTAGGGTTTAGAAATGTTAACTATTAAAAATAGCAACTGAAGTGAAATCACACTTCTTGAAGGCATTTGAGGAATACAAAATTCTGAAGGGAAAAAAGAAGTGAGAGTCTCCAAGAGTCTTCGAGGTAATGTCAAATACAAGTACAAAGGAGCATAAACCTAAAGCTAAGGAGGGGTCAGACCCTCAAGGAATTTAGGCAGAATTTCTTTAGATACAGAGTAGTGAATATATAGAATAAAAGGCAAAGGGCAGCAATAGAAAAGACTGCTATAAAGAGTTATAGAAAAAGGAATGGAGATGCCCAGTACACCAAAAAGAATTGTGTGGTGTGATGGCTAATTCCACAAAGAAAATAAGACTTATGTATATGAGTTTATATTTTCCAGCCTTATTTTCTATATTTCTATCCCTTTCACATGCAGGGTGGGTTTTTCAAATGTACCTAAGTGACTTGAGAGCACAAGTTCCACTGATTTCAGGTGGACATACGCTAAGTCAATCAGCACAATATCCATAAAAGGACTTGAGCTCTATTCCAATGGGTGTATCCACACATGCAATTAGTCACTATTAAATTTACTGTGCATTAAGCTAATGCACAGAAAGCGATTTTTGACAGGTGTCTACATGCGCAGGACTTGGCACTTAAATTTAGTGCCAAGTCCCTCCAGCCCTGCCATGTGCCCCTGTGGCCACCAGAGGGAGCTGAAGGGTCTGGCCCTAGCTGCCAGCACTTGGCAGCCATCTTGGAAACACAGCCCTGCCCTCTGATCTCTGGCCAGCCCCTTTCCTGCCCAGGAGCTGTGTCCAGCACAGGAGCAGCATGCGGCAGCTCCCTCCTTGCAAACCCTGCCTCCCCATGCCATGGCTGCTCCAGCCCTTGCCTCTGTCAGCAATGCTCAGCAGCTCACTGCACAAGCCCTGCCCTGGCAGCGATGACCAGTGCCCCACACTTCTGCGGGCCATGATGCTGGGCCACTGCAACACCCCCCGCACACAAACACCCAGGCCCCAGGTGAGCCACGCACCTGCTAGCTGGGGCCAGGGCACTGGGTGCGGGAGGTCCTGCACTCCCTGCACCAGCCCACCTGCCCCACCACCCACACACACACCCTGCCCACTCCTAGCACCACTCTCAGGCCAGGCACATGTTTGAAACAAAAAAGCTTTATTTCCCTAACAACATCTATACTCATCCCTCTCCCCTTCCCCCTCAATAAACAGAGCCCGCTCCCCCTCCCTCCCCAACAAACAGAGCCTCTCCACCACCCTTCCCACCCACCAACAATAAAACACCTGCTTACAATGTCAAAACTATTTATAATGTTTCTGTTTTTCTGCCCCAGAGTGGGGGGCAATGGAAAGGGGCCTAGGGGCCAGAGCCCAGGGAAAGGTGCCCAGCGTCCCAACCTCAGGCTGTTCCTCCATTGTCCCAGGGACCACAGCAACCTCAGTGGGTGGCGGCCTTGTGCTGCAGCCACTTGGGATGGCAATCCCCAAAGGCCATCCAAAGGCTCCCCATCCAGCTGGCCCCAGCATCTGTATGAGGCATGTCCAGGTCCTTGGACATGTGGTGTGGGGCAGAGTGATGGGGCCAGGCTCAGGCAGGTGGTGGCAGGTCTAGAGGCAGGGGACAGACCAGGGGCTCCTGAGGGCAGGAGGTACCAAAGGACCTCCTCCCAGGCCCAAGGGTGCCTGCAGCCAGCACAGTGCTGGGTGGTGGTGAGCTGGAGCCCACATCCCTACAGAGGCTGGTGGGGTTTCCCCCATATCGATATGTTGGCCCTGCAGAGGCAAGAAACAGAAGCTTTTTGTGAGAGTTTGCAATATTTCAGAGATAAGATGCTCTGCACCAGGGACCGTGTGCTGCCTGGCCTCAGATCAGGAGCAGCTGTATACAGGTGCCCAGGAACCATGGTAAGTTGGCCAGGAAGTCCTGAGCCCAGGTAGCCACTGGCCAAGCCCCCCATCCCTGCCTGGGATGGGACAGGCCAGGCCAGGCTGCTGGCTCTAGACCCCACTCCCCCACTCTGCCCCTGCAGGCCACCTGCTCTGCTGCACTGTTGCCCAGCCCATGGTGCCCAGGCTTGGGGCACATGGGGCTCCCAGACAACAGGGGTGAGGGGATGGCCACACCCCTGCCCTCCCTGCTGGGAGCCTCTGGGAAGGCAACTCAGGACTGCCCCCCCACGCTGCTACTGTACCCTTAGCATGCCACTGTTTCATGTGCCCTGAGGCAGTGTATGATGAGCTGTTTGTGCAGGCTGAAGGATGCTGGAGCCACTACGACCTGCTGCTGCTGTTGATCCTCCTGGTGCCCTGGGCACACCTGTGCTCTTACTTTGGAACCCTGAACTACGATGGCACAGAGGGTAAGCCCAGGCTTCCCCACAACCTCTGCCACTGCCTGGAGGACTACCTGTGGCAGCACTACACATCCGTGCCCCCTGCTGCTGAGGAGGACATTGCCTCTGGCATCAACGCCTTCATCATGGAGTGAGAAGCCCATGCTCACCCAGCTGCAGGAACATGGGCTGCCTAATAAAGTTCTGAACTGTGTCCCACCTCTCTGTATGCTGTGGAGGGGAGGAGGCGTGGAAACCAGGGCCAGGAGAGTGCAGGCAGGCCAGGCAGGAAGTGGGAACAGGGGGGAAGGCCAGGGCCAGAGGCAGGGGCAGGGACTGGGAGAGCTCTCCCCTCAATGCAGGACTTACCATGTGTCCAGGGTTGGCAAGACTTGTGACTCAGCGTGGACCTCCCCATTGGCAAGGGCAACCAGATGCACCCAGTGTCCATGACCTGTGATGCACAGTGGGCTGGTGCCTGGCCAGGGGCTTCCCCCAGGGAGAAGCTGGTGCTGCTGGCAGCCCGAGGTGATTTTACAGGCTGCTTCTCATAGCAGGGTCTGGGGCTGTGCCGAGGGTGAGGCAGCTGCTGGCAAGGGCTCCCTGAGCTGCCGGTGGATGCAGCAGCTGGGGAGGAAGGTGGGGTTAAGTGCTGAAGGCCTGAGGTCCCCTCCTCCAGTGATGTGTCACTGGAGGGGTCAGAATGGAGTGGGGGCTTAGGCAGGCTGCCCCTGTTGGTGACACTCCAGGGGTGCAATGAGTGACACTCCGGGAGCACTAAAATATGGGTCATCTCCTGCAAAAAGGCCATGGTCAACACCTCAGCACTGCCCCAGAGTACCATGAGGCAATCCAGGTGGAGGCCCAGGCAGTCAGCACAAGTGTGCACACATGGGAGGGGCCGGGGCTCAACAGGGAGGATGGTGAGGACATGATGTCCCACACTGGCTCTCTGGGCCCTTGCACAGCTGTCTCTGTGATGCTGGCCCTGGACACCAGCTAGCAGGACCCAGCACAGGGGCATGGCCAGGGACTTGGAGCCATGAAGCAGAGGCACTTCACTACAGCACCTACAAAGACAGGAGACACTGCTGGGGGATGAGCAGCAGCAGCGAGCAGCCAGAGACAGAGCAGCTGGCTTTGCTGCCAGAGACAGCCAGCAACAGCCCTCAGGGGATATCCGGGCTCACAAGGGGTGCAGGAAGCTGCAGCCCTTTGCAACACTCACCTGTGGCCAAGAAGCAGCTCTGGAGATGGTACAGGTCAGGCAGAGGCAACCTGTGTCCTGCCCAGGGGGCACATGAGGCCTGCAGTGGTCCTGGGATTGCATAGGTCCCACCAGGCTTCTGTGCAGTGTGCCCCAAGGCACAAAATGTCTGCAGGCTTTTATAGCCTGCAGCTAGGGGCTGCCAGAGAGCCCTGGCCCAGGAGAGGGTCCCAGCCATGAGCCCTGGGGCTGGGCTCAGGCGAGCCCCCTAGTGGCAGGACAGACCTGGTACTAAACTTAGTGTTAGGTCCCATTTATACATGTGTTACTGCACATTAATTAATCATGACTAAATTTGAAACCTGCATTTTCAGGTATCAAATTTAGTCATGATTAGCCATTTTTAATGCGCAGTAAGAGCATGCACATGTAGACACACACCTTTACTTCACAGTAAACTAGGCTAAGGCACACTAATGCATCTTGTGTAGATGTACCCCATGAGTCTTTAATTATCCCATGAAACATGGATCAGCTTCAATTGGATGAATTGAGAATACCCTCCTCCAGACAAACTTGTTCCTGGGGATTAGGGCACTCTACTTGGAAGCAGGAGCCACAGTTTTTAATTCAGTGACAGATCTGAACCCACATCCCAAGTGTATGTTTTAACCACTGTGTTCTTATTTAGAAAGGCAAGCAGTCTACCATCTTCTTTTTTAGCCAGGTTTTGAAAGAAAGGGCATAAGTTATCTACCTTCTGGAGTAGGTTCAGAGCTGTATATCCCAAGAGATGAAAGATGCCACACTGTAGCACAAAGTATGGTGGCTACATACCAAAGAGGGTGGGACTTCTGACATTCCCTGTCTGCAGCATTTCCTATTGACTGCCTTAGGTGGCTCACCACTCAGCATACTGGTTATTGGGAGTCCCGTTCTGAAGTACCATATTTTTCCAATTAATTTTATAAGCAGCCCAGGAACCTAACTCAGGTCTTGATTCTATGGCAGTGGCCAAGTCCCTAGATGTTAAGCACTGAAACATACAACTGAAATGCCTTTACTTCTTTTGTGGTTCTAGCCTTTACGCCTAGATCCTAAAGGTATTTAGGTTCCCTATTTTCACTGATTTCAGTAAGAGTTGGCACCTAAATATCTCTGAGGGTTTGGATCCTGGGTAATTTTATCTGTGTAAACTCATTCTGATACTAAATATGGAGAAGTAGGGTGTCCAATCCATCCCCTTGCTGAGGTAGCTTCTGAGGACACACATATTTTATCCAGATTAAAGTGTCCACAGGAGTGAGCATCCAAGATTTCCCATAGAAAGCATTCAATAACTTATGATATTTCAGTAATGCTTTTTTCCTAACATTCAGCTCAAACTTTCCCTTACTTAATTTCACCCCATCACTCTTAGTTCTACCCTCCTGTGCCCTCTCAGTTAATGCCTCTCCCCTTTTGGTGTTCACTTCCTTCAGATATTCTTAGGCTTGTTACGTCTCCCTCAAGGAGTCCTTAGCAAAGTGATAGGTATGGCAGTTAGCTTGTAGCAAAACCCACAGTTTTTATTTTTTTTATTTATTTTAAAATGCATTCCTTCCCCTTCCCCAACCATTTCTGACTTTTTTTCTCCCTCTCTATTCCCTATAGATAAGTATAAGTAAGCGAAGATGTAGGATAAGCTTTAACATTTTATTTTAGGTAGTAAGTTTTATTTTTCTCTCCCCTCTTTGCAAATAAGTTCCCTATTTTGATTTCGATACCCACTGTTTTATAAGTGATAATTATTATGTTTGTACGGCTTTTATATTGTGCCATTACTGTTTTCGGCCTATATATGTAAGTTAGCGTAAGTCATGTCAACTTTCCATTTTGTATGTTAAGCCTCCATCTTGTGTCCTCTGCCCAGGCATCCCCTGTGTTCCAGCTGTATGATTCATGTACCCCTCCCATGTAAATTGGTTCCCGGATGAATGAGAGTGATAGGGAATGATTGAAATACAATGGTAGCAGGCCTCTACTGAATAGCCTGTAACGACCAGGCTATCACCTCACATTGATTCATCCAGGAACCATGGACCTCACCCAGGAACAGAGACAAGAACCCAGCATTTGAAAGACAAAAGACCCTGCAGAACCAGCAACTCTACCATTGTACCCCGCCATTACAGATACCTGAAACTGCACATCCCTGCATGGAGCACACATGCTCAGTACACCAGGGGCTGACCCTTGCCTGGGCATGCCTCCTGTCACTAGGGTCACACAAGGTCTGCCCCTATAAAAAGGGGCAGTGAAGACAGACCCAGTGGGAACACCATTTCTATCTGAACCAGACCAGCTCCACGCCTATCCATCCCAGAGGCCCTGCCTCTGGACAACACTGAGCTGAAGGAGACCCTGATTGGCTATCAAGGACCAACTTCCAGCCTGGGATAGGTAGATATCACCTGCATATTTCCTCCTCCAATTTGGACTCTCACTCTCTCTCCTCCTGGACTTCAACCCCTGCACCAAGCCTCTTTAACCCCTGCTGCGTGTGTGTGTGTGTGTGCGCATGTGCGTGTGCATGTGTGTGCGTGTGCATGTGCACGTGTGTGAACCAATAAGATATTGTGTCACCATCTCCCCTGTTCAATAAAACCACTGTCATTTGTAACCCCGAGTTGGGTTGCATGGTACTGAGCCCCAGTCCCTTCCCCATCTTAAATCTGTTCTCTCTTTCTCTCAGCTTCCCCCCCACCTTTTCCTGCCATCTCTCAGTGACTCTCTGTCCCTTCTCTGTTCCCCTGCTGCAGCCTCTTGGCCCTGTTGCTTTCTGCCATCTCTCAGTCCCATTCCTGCAATCCACTGCCTTCTTCTCACGTCTTTCTGCAGCCCTTCCCACCATTTCTGCCACTTCTAGCCTCCTGGCCCCGTTTCTGCTGTCCGCCGCCTCCTTCCCGTGTCTTTCCGTAGCTCTTCCTGCCACTTTTAGCCTCTCAGCCCTGCTCATTTCTGCCTCCTGCTGTCTCTCCCCATCTCTCCCCTTTGCTCTGTGTTCTCCAGCTTTCTCCCTACACCCCCTTCTCCCCCACAGTCCTCTGGCCTGCCACCAACTTCCCCACAGGTTTCCCAGCAGCCGGAGCCCTTCTCCAGCTCCTGGCACTGGCAGCCCCTCCCCTGGTTCCTGGAGCCAGCCTCCAGTTTCCTCTGCTCCCTCTCTAGCTCCCCTGCACCCTCTGTCCCAGTTTCCCTCTCCACAATTACCTTTTGGCTCCCCTGTAGCTCCGGCTTCGGTCCCAGCCTCTGTGCTGGTTTCTCTCTGGCATCACTCCCCTGTTCTGCAGGTTTTGGGCATTGCCCTTTAATCAATTACGGTCAATTAACCTAAAGTAACCCCCAAGCCTCAGTTCTTCAGCCCAGTTCTCTCTAGTCTACCAGTTCTAATCCCAGTCCCGGTAACTTTCACTCCCTACACTTCCACTTTCTTACCTTAACTTTTCCCCAGGTATCCCAAGTACATCAAGCACATACATACATACATACACGTCGCAACACCCAAGTTAGGAACTCACCTATATATACAAATTAGTGATCCGTGTATGTGTATTGGGTGTGCAGGTATTGATAATTGATTCTGGTCTAATTTCTTTTGGTCTGTATAGTGTGTGTAGGTGCTTGAATTGGTGATAGGTGTGCATTTTCCTAGGCTGGTAATTTTGGATGTGTATGTGCCTGGATTGGTAGTGTGCCTGGATTGGTAGTGTGCGTGTGCACTCCTGGTGGGGGTGTGTGCACCTAGTGTGTGTGTGTATGCACCTAATTGATTTTTGAGTGCATGCATGTGCAATTTTACACCACGCCTTCCTGTCTAACAGTGCAATATTGAGATCCTGAGAGTTGGCCTGACCCCACAGGACAACAAGCTCTTTTCACCTTCCTTCACAATTGAATCCCTTCTTCCCTGACTGCTTTTTGTTGCTCCTGTCTGATGTTCGCATGGTGTGTCAGGATTTTTATGATAATGGTATGCCCAGAATACAGTATACCAGGTATGGCATTTGAATTGCCTCAAGAGGGACTATTATCCTCCTGCTTCATTATATTGCCTTTACAAAATACATTTCCATTAACCACATCTAATCTTGGGTTTTCAGACTTGTTGAAGACACAGTGCATTGGTAACAGAGGTGTAGTGTGCTCCTGCAGTGACTTGGAGAGAATGCCAACCAGCAGGAGCAGGGAGCAAGGAGAGGGGCAAAGAGTCTTACCTTCCCTGGTTCTCCCCACACTCCGGCACCAGCTCTTGTGGCTGTAGTAGCATGTGCTCATGCTGCTGCAGCTGAGGAACAGGTTCAGCAGGAGGCATCAGAATGTCCCTGCTACTTCCCACCCTCCCCCCAAGGAAACTTGGCTATGGCAAATGAAGCCCCACCACTCAACCTTAGAAGCCAGACAGCCCTGCATCTTGTAATGAATGGGAGGAAATAGGTGGAGCTGATTCAGTAGAGTATCTGGAGAGGGGGTGAACAAGACACCAGGGATAGCCCTGGGGAGCCCACACTGCAAGGTTGGTACAGCAGGTATGAGACAAGCCAGCCCCTCAGCTGCAGCAGGCACGCTACAGGCCCAAGGAACTGTGAAGCCCAGGGTTACCCAGCTTCTATGACTGATTGCACAGGGTTGTGCCTGCTGTAGCAAAGGCTCCTAGAGTGAGGGGAGCAATTCTGGTGCCCCTCTAAATCAACACCCAGGGTAGGTGCTCCATTCACTCCACCCTAGCTATGCTACTGATTGGTAATAAAACATGTGTATCTTGGGGTCAGATCTTGCAAAGGGCTACATTTAAGCATCAAAAGGGGTTGCCGATTTAGCAAAAGAACTCAGTGTGTTGGGAGTTGGACTCCTTTAAAATCTGGCTCTTAGAGGATTTGGTCTGGGTTGTGAGTGCTGAGTGCATGAAAATCTGAACATTTTGAATATTTGTCTAAGGTATACAGATAGATCAAGTTTACCCAAATTCAGTCCTGAATAAAGGGGTATAATCCCTATTTTAGTGATAACAAAAAGAAGGGTGTAAATGATATGTAGGTAAATAAGTATAAGAGAAGCACTATTTGATAAGCAATAGGGCTTGCTTTTTAAGGAACAGTTTGTGTGCCTTGTTTTCCACTTGGAAACTGACAGCAGTATATAAAAGGCAAAGAGGCTGCCCATTAAACATGTAGAGACTGGGAGCCCACTGGAAATTCTGGGCCATACCTTGAATCATGAGACATCTGTGCTTTCCCAGACCCACAGATCTCTGCCATGTTGCTACTGGCTCTCCTCATAACTATATGCACAAATAATTACTATCACAGTGAGAGTACTGATTTTCAGTGGTGCTATTACGCTGTTGAGCCCAAAATCTCTACTGCTACAGAATAAAATTTAATGGGATTACCCCTTTTGTGTCATGGGAGCTCTGGAAGGCATAACATTTCTCCTGGAGCTACTAAAATATTTCTTAATGCTGTTGAGCATTTTGGAGTTATAGCCCAAACATACTGGAATTTCTGTCTCTCTCCTTCCCAAATATAGCTTGGGAAAAATGTGTTTACTATGTAAGAAGTATGCACTATGTCTCCTGGGAGTAAGGTGTGTGTATAATTATAATTACAAAGAAGTTAAAGGACAAGCTTTGCAGTTTACAACAGTTCATGAGCACAGTACAATACAAAACCCCCATTCACTAGGGTACTGGTATGGGTAGTAGTGAGTTTGTGAAGACAGATTACTCTTGTTCACAAAAAAAGGAGTCCAGAGGATCCTCACCTTCAAGTTAGTCCACCACTGTGAAGGCACCTGAAGCTGAAACATCAGTTAATTCAGTTAATTCTTATCCATTCCTAAAAATAGAAAGAAAAGAAATATCCTGTTTAGGTCCCTGCCAAATAAGATTATAGGGAACTCCTAAAACCTTTTAACTTGCCATATGCAGTCTAGTTGCCTCTGCAAGATTTTGCCCTCTCTCTCATAACCCAGTGTCCTGAAAGCCTCTTATTGTAGTCTTTTCTTCTGTATGTCAGCAGCGTCTGCTCGACAGTCAGGGATTGTGACTTGGGGATGGGGATTGGGGATGAACTGGGCACCAAGGTAATCTGTAATAGAAGGAAGGGAGAAAATCTACTGACCCAGGCAGGGCAATGAGTTCAATGATGGAAGGCCTTACAAGGAAAGATTTATCCTAGTGGAGAGAAGAATTCTAGACTCTTTACAATTAGGTAAACCAGGCAAGATCAACTATGGTATGTAAAGAAAGAGTATAATGATGATTTTACTTAATGGTAAAAATGACAGCAGAGGGCTTTTTGGTGGAGTAGAATTTACCAATGACCTATCGACTTAAGGATCTTCTGCCTGGCGCAGGTCAGAATCAAGATGCTTTTAGGTGTAAGAAGCACCATAGCAGACAACTACAAAATAAGGATTGTTGCAGGAGAAGCTAAACCCCCTATCAACTAACTATTAATTTGCCTATGCCTTGAACCATGAAAGCTTGTATTCCTTCTAAATGTTATTAATATGGTCTCTAATGTAACAATGGAGGGACTCACATTATCTCTCAATGTTTAATTGTTTCCTTTTTAGTTCCACCAGGTGTATGGTCTCTATGGCACTGGTGCAATACGTCTCCTGGGTTGTATAAATACATCTCCCTTTATTAGTTTGAAATTTCCTGCTTTTCCATTTAATTGAGTGCCCCTTCGTTCTTGTATTATGAGAAAAGGTAAATAGTAAATCTGAATTTACCTTCTCATACCATTCATTATTTTTCATGCTTCTTTTGTGTCCTTTCTTATTTGTCTTTTTTTTCTAAATTAAATAGTCTCAGTTGTTTTATTCCCTCTTAATTCAGAAGTCTTTCCATGTCTATAATAATTTTCATCACCCATTTACAATCCCCTTTATTTCTACTATTTCCTATGGAGACAAGGAAATGAAAACTCTACACAGGGAAGGATTTTATAAATAATGACAATTTAATATTCTCACAAGTATAACCCAACCTCAACCCTACATGTTATAGCATTTGGAAATTTCCAAAAACGTAAGCCAGTAATGTGATCTAGATTTTACCTACTGATCTCTGTCATTTCTATTGGTACCTAGTATTTCTGTTTGTTCTTATTCCTTCTGAGACCACATTCACTGCTCTCAGATAGCCAAACCTTGAGGATTTAATCTGTATATTAAATCAAACTTCTGCTGAAATCAATAGGGCATTGTTTGAGCATAAGGACTGACTAAAAGTAAATAAATATCTCAGGCTCATAATGAACACTACATGGCCATGAACTCAAAGGAGATGGAGCTGCTCTACTGAGAATAAAATTGTGGCAAAAATAAAACTAGAACTGTGGGAGTTGTACAGATTCCCCTTTAGAAGTCCCTCATCTCCTTGGTATTCTTTTAGTGGTGTGGGAATGAGTAAAGTTTTATGGATATCTTAAGTAGTTTCCCCTGGGAAATGTGGCTTTTGCCTTGGTTGAAATACACTGTCAAGAGGTGCTATGAAAATGTTTTGATGCTGTTTAATAGGATGTGCATTGAAACAACATGAGTTTGACAGCAATCCAAACATCTGAAAGGGTGCCACAAAGAAGTGTGATGTTCATCACATGCTAATCCTAGAATGTAAAAATGCTAGTTTTCATTGACAACATTAAGACTATGCTCAAGCTTCACAGATGTGATGAATTCATGACAGAGTACACCAGGCTAAACACTTGCGCAGGTTTGCCCAAGACTGCATGGTAGTGCAGTTAGTTGTTGACTTCCCTTCCTTCTGCACCTACAAAACAGCTGTTTATGCTGACAGCTGGTCAAAGGGTAAAGCCCAGACTAGCTTTCTTAGAGCGTGGATGCAGGTCAATCTTAGAACATTCTAAACACACTTTATACCCCATGAGTCTATGGCCTTCAATCCCCAACCCTAGTCTTCCCCGCTTTCCTTTCTTATTGCTTATAAAACACCATTGATCATCCTTTATAATTACTGGCAATAGTTTTAGGCTCCTTCCACTCAGCTCTTCTCTGACTGAAAGTCTATAAGTAAAAGCAGATTAAAGCTGAACTCAAGCTGAACTCAGTTGAGCCTCCTTAAGCTTCAGAGACACCAAACATACCCGCTTGCACATATTTAGTTCCCTATAGTACCACAGCAGCTCTCTCATAATTTTGTTCCCTCCCCACATGATTTAGTAGCTTTGAAAATAGTGGCAACTTCTTGGGGGTAATGTACCTTTTAGATCAGTGGTCTCAGCCTTTTTAAGTAGATCACCTTTGGCATTTAAAAACAACCCAAGATCTACCATATACCCCTACCCCCTACCTCCCCAGCAGGTAAGTCTGTGGGAAGGGAAGGGGGGGCAGATCAAGAAAAATTATTTGGGGGTACACCTCCTCAGCAGGTAAGTCCCACCCAGCTGGGGCCCCACACAACTTACCCCTGTTCCTGCGGCACTGTCCCTCACCCCAGAAGTCTCGATCTAACCCCTTTCCCTCCGCCTGCAGACTGACCTGCTGGGCTGCAGCACACGTGCATACACGCGGGCACTCAGCTCCCACCCCAGCTTTGGATCAACTCCAAGAGGCTCCGAGATCTACTGGTGGATGAAAATCCACTGGTTGGTGACCACTGTTTTAGATCAACAGCATTCTTTCAGAGGTAACTCAAAAAAGACTTGTATTTTAGGAGCATATATAGCTGGTGCTGTCTGAAAACTCATCCCAATAATGTGTTTGAACTAGAATTCTAATATTATAAAAGCCTAGGTCTACCTGTCTGTCTGTAACGCTTTATTCACACTCTGATTGGCTGACAGAAGCAGCCAATCAGAGTGCTTCAAGTGTGGGGGAACATTGCCATGATTCAGCAGCATTTGCCTTGGCTCCCCCACCCTGCTTCCTGCAAGAGGCAGAACAGCAGCAGCATGGGGCATTAGGTGGCGGCACTCCATCCCAGCCCCCTCCTCCCTGCCCCCCTCCCCATCATTCTTGATGGGCAATTGGCTAGTTTGTTATTAAAGGCCCACTCACTGTACTAACTCAGTTCATTTCTGTTACTTTCTATTTTCCTGTTAATTTAATCCGATTATATTTATGATGATAAAAGGTAAAAGATGGATTACTGGCATTTGGGAAAGGAACTATTTTTGAACAGACATTTTCTCTGACCAGCAAGCCAACTCCCAGTGGCTGTTCTGGTGAGTGAAAGTGACAGAGCAAATCAGCCAAATTTGCTGAGAATTTACATCATCTCATGCTGACATAAGCACCATGGGAGGCTCCTACTGGCAGAACTTCAGCCCTATATATACACAATTCATGGTGGCACAACCTCAATCCTGGAAAGACTCTAGAGGTCTGGTGCAACATCAGGAACGAGCAGTGTTGACCATAAAAGTTCCATTTCAGGATACGGTGCTGCAGGAATAGTTAAAGTTCCTTTCCAACTGATGGAGACCCCATAGAGACAATGGCTGAGTGAATGTATGGTCACTGATCACAAGCTGTTAAATTAGTACAAGACATGTGCTGGACATTTCGCATGACTAGTTTTGCTGAATTTGGGATGAACCAGATCTTGAATGGCCTACAAAAAGGTTTTACTTTTTCTGATGCTATATACTCTTAGGTGCATATAATGTATCATAAACCAACTTATTTTTGACAAGCTGAGGATGGTAATAGAAGTTACCAATTGTTACAAGTATTTTGTTTTTGTTCACATGTGTTTACATAATAGATATTTATATGTATGTTTGGGCATCTGGATATGTTGTCATAACATTATTAATCTCATATTAACTTATTCTATTTTCTTTGAGCAGAAGCCAGCAGAAGTCTTTTTTCCATCCAGTAGATATTTTTCCCTTTCTTCCAGTGGGGTAAATCAGAACTGTAGAAACAGTTTCTTCCTCTTTCTGGAATCCAGGAAGCAAAAGAGTGAGGACATCAGGTGGCAGATGGATATAGCTCAGGTGATTGTCTTAGGGCTGACGCAATGCTATCAAAAAAATCACTGCAAGGATTCCTTCAGATCCATAGGGAACTTCATGGCTCATTTCCCTTTGCCTTTCTGATGTGAGATAAGAGTGGCAAGAACATCTTATGGTCCCCAGCTTGTTCACTTATGCTCTGATGTCCCAATTTTCAACTGAATCATGCCACAAAACTTTAGGCAGGGAAGGAACATAACTGTTTTAAGGGAAGAGAAATAACAGATAAGCAAGCTGAAAAAAGTAGATTTTTTTTTTCTTTTCAGTAATTGTTTTTCTTAAATGTTACTTGTAAAAACAGAGGGATTTAATATTGATGATTTCACTTTATTCTCCAGTACCCTTTGCCTAAATGGGATATGCATATTAGCTTAGTATGGCTTACCTGTCCCTTTTTCACTGGCATCACCAGTGGGGTCAAGAACCACATCATAACATATACAGGGGCAAGAGGGAGAATCATCTTTTGGCAGCTCTGTCCCATTCACTGCTGACTTCTGTTCTTGAGTTCTAGTTTTAGGTTCCATCTGAGTGTCCAATGCCATTTCTAATAAAGATCCACCACTCAAGCACTTACAATAATTCAGTGGCCTCACCGCCACTTCAGACAGGCCACCATCACTGCGTATCAACTATACCCATCACTGACCAGCAGAAACCATCTCACCCACATCACCATCTAGTTCCACCAGTTTCTATAATTTTAGCACAATGAGTTCATGTATATCAAATGAACAACAGCATTTGAATTCCAAATTCTGTTGGCTACAAATGTCCAACTCGGGATCCTTAAAATTCTAGTTTATTAGGCGGATTGAAACACTGTAATCATAAACCTTGGGGCTGGTCCACACACACACATACACACACACACACACACACACAGTAGCAGGCTACAGAGTCAGGTATACCTATCCTACAAGCGCTGGAGTCTGTCATTGAGGCTTCTTTCAGTGTGGTGTTATCTTCCAGAAGGGGGTTGCCGGCTGGTCCTTCTGGCTGGACAGGTCTGTTCGAGTTGGAAATCAAGAGGGCGCCACTGAGGGTCACTTTTCACTGCCTTTTATCTGTCCCTGGCAGACTTTGGTGACTCCCCAGTTTTCTGGTTTGCCCAATCCAGGGGTCATTGACCCTCGTGGGACTTCCCCCCCCTCGGTGGCTACTGGACAGCATCTGTCAGCCCCAGGGGTCGTCCGCATGTACGTGTAGGTTTGGGAGTCCGTTGATGAATTTAGAATAGGGCTCTGGGAGTGGTCGATCTGGAGATATTCAGCCCAAAAGTTGGTCTCTGGCGTTGATTAAGTCAGGCCAGGGCTTCTAGCCCTTGATCAGTGAGGTATAGAGATTTCCCGGTTGTTACACTGTCTTCTATTGAGTTCAGCTTCCAGGTGATAATTGCTGCCTGCTTTCATGTTACACATTCAATCACTGATTCACTCATTCTTTCAGAGGCCAGCCTGATACAGGGAAGGGCAGTTTGATTCCTGCCTTTGTTAACAATGTTACAATGTATAACTTACTAAAACACATTTAGTTGAAAGTTGAAAGGTGAGTAGTATAAAATATAAGCTACAAATGCCATGGCACACAAATAGATAAAAATACCAAACTACAAGGGGAGATACAAAATGCACACATAAAATTTTAAAATACAATTCCTTATCTTAAAGTGAAAGAGAGAGGAAGGAAGAAAAGGTAGAAAAAGAGAAACATATCCAAAGAGGGGAGAGCAAATGCAGGCAAGAGGAAAAGGGGGCTTTCTGCTACATTAGAGGAAAAGGGGGCTTTCTGCTACAATTCCACAATCTGTGACATTTGCATTTGTTATATGTATTCACGAACATCCAAGATAAACATGGGCTGACAATGCAAGGTCACGGTCAGTAGGGCTAACTGTACCTTCTCGTGCATCCACAGATGCATCTTGAACAGGGCCAAGGAGGTGATTCTACCCCTTTATGTGACACTGGTCAGGCCGCAGATGGAGTACTGTGTCCAGTTCTGGGCGCAGCACTTCAGAAGGGATGTGGACAGCATTGAGAGGGTCCAGAGGAGGACCACCCGCATGATCTGGGGATAGCAGGGCAGACCCTACGAAGAAAGGCTATGGGACATTAACCTGTTCAGCCTTCACAAGAGAAGGCTATGGAGGGATCTGGTGGCCATTTATAAAAACTCACCAGGGGGGACCAGCAGGATTTGGGAGAGACCCTGTTCCCCCCAGCGTCCCCTGGGGTAACAAGGAATAATGGCCACAAGTTGTTAGAGGGTAGGTTTAGACTAGACATACGAAGGCACTACTTCACAGTCAGGGCGGCTAGGATCTGGAACCAACTTCCAAGGGAAGTGGTGATGGCTCCTGCCCTGGGGGTCTTTAAAAGGAGGCTTGACGTCTACCTGGCTGGGGTCATTTGAGCCCGGTTTTCTCTCCTGCCCAGGACAGGGGGTCGGACTTGATGATCTACAAGGTCCCTTCTGACTCTACTTCTATGAATTTATGAATCATAGAACTGGATGAGAAAATAAAGCATTTATTTTTGTCTAGGAATTTCAGGGAATTGTCGGCCTGTGGAGAGCAGAAAATTTTCACAATTCATATTTTTATATTAGCAAAAAGATACCAGAATTCAGTAAGATAGTGTTAAGATTCTTGCTATTATTTCTAATATGCATAGCCAGTTTAGGCAAAGGGTATTGGGAAGTAAAGTGACAACATCAACATTAAGATCCTGTTTTTACAAGTGTAACTTATCAGGGTCCCAAGGGTGGCCATAATGCCCCCTAGTGGCTCCCCGACTGTGCCCTGCTCTGCCTCTAGGGCTCCTTCCCATCTCGCCCACCACATGCCTTGATAGTATAATTATAAATAGGGAGACTGCCCATAGGCCTTGGCATGGCCCCAGTTCCACTGAACCCCCGCTAGGGTTCCCTGGCACGTCGCTGGGCCTTGCTCTACAACTGTGCCACACAGGGCACCTCTACTCTTAGGGGCTAATTGCATGGCTCCAAATCCTCCCTAATACCATGCCCCAAGCCTCGCAGAGGTTACTGTAACATTGTTCACCTGTTGGGGCTTTGGCCCCCTTAGCCTCTGCCCCTTTACTCTCGCTAGGCCTTGTAGCCTGAGCCCACTGTGGCGGACCTGGCTTTGAGGCACTAGCTTTATCCCTTCTTGGGCACTGGGCCCCTAGCCTCTGTCTCACTGCACCCTTCTTAGATGCCAGGCCCCTGACCCCTGCCTGGCAGTGCCTCTCTCAAGTGCTGGGCTGCTGGTACATCTTGCTGTGCCTTTCTCAGGCACAGGACCCCTACCCCCCCTCTTGCTGCTGCCTTGCACTCTCTGCCCACTCCAAGCTCAATAACTGCTTGAGCCTGTCCCTGGCAGGGCTCAAGGCTACTGCATGCCTCATGGATACCAATGGGACCTCCATAAACCATCCCTTACAGTCCCAACCCAAATTGCCAGTTCAATTGTAACATAAAAGCAATCCCCAGGCATGGGCAACTGGTGCCTTTTGAGTCTGGGGGGACATTTGCACAAGCTGCCGGCAGCGGCAGGGACAGGGCTGGCGAGCACCTGCAGAAGCCAGCATTGACATTGGCGGCAGGGACAGGGCTGGTGAGTACCCACAGAAGCCAGCAGCAGGGACGGGGCTGGCAAGCATTTGCAGAAGCCACCGGCAGTGGCAGCAGCAGGGACAGCCCTGTTGGGGTGGGGCATGTGCCCCCCCCCAATGTCCCCCTTACCAGTAGCCTACCCCCCAGGCTATAACAAACAACAATAGTGAAAGCAGCCCTCTGCCCCTTTAAGAGGGCAAACCTTCCTTCACCCCTTCCCCTAGCATACCTCTCAGCCCTCACTGTTTCAGCGGGCAGCAAAGCAATCCACCTAGCATCCATAGGTAGTTGGACCCTGCAGCTGACAGGGCTAGCCTGCTTGCTAACCCAAGCCTCAGGTTTATATGCTCCCAGGGCCCTGCCTACTTCTGGTCAGCAGGCCATGTGCAGGTGCCTGCTAATTGCCTTGTTAGACTTGTTGCCCCAGCAACCATCAGCTGCTGCCCCCTGCCTAGCCTGCACAGCTCCCTGGCTAGGCTACTTTTCCTTTAAAGGAACAGAGAGGCCCAGGCTTTCTGTTACAAGTAACATCTAAGAAAAACTTAAGAAAAACAACTAGTGAAAAGAAAAAAAGCTACTTTTTCAGCCTGCTTACCTGTTATTTAACCATACATTCTGCACTGTCTGTTCCACAGTTCCCCTTGTAAAGTCACGCAGCTTTCCCTTTTGATTTTGTGGATCTTTCACAAAGCAACAAAGGAAAAAAATAAAGACAAAAAAACCCCAGAATAGTACTGGAACATAAGAAATTGGCAGAGAGATTTTGTGGTGGCTGTGACACCTGGAATTATTTAACTCATTTTTAACTGGACTTCTAGTTGATGGCCTCCTTTTCACGCATTATGCAGAAAAGTTTGAAGGAAAGGTGTTGTTTACATCATACTAAAGAAAATCATAGTCTAATAACTTATTTAGAAGCTTTTTTATACATCTCTTCTGTTTGCTCATCCCATCATACAAAGTTAGATCTATTAACAATTCAACAGTTACCATTTCTGGTACCTACACAACCCTGGTGTGATTCTGTTTCTGGTGCAGAACTGAATCACAATGAAATGGCAAATACTGAGCGTTTAAACAATGTCTGTTGCTTGGCATATATCACATATACACATGTTGCCAAGGAAAAAAGAAGTAATAGACTAAGTTGTCATCCACTATATATATTTTACCTCCCATAGTTACATACACGTTTTCTGAGGGTCATCGTGTGATAATTTTTTCCATACTAGTGTTCTATGGAACCCAATGTTACATGAGCAACAGACTAAAAGAAGTCTAGTGGCTTTCATAAATTATATGAAAGGAGATCTGCTGCTAATAAGTAAAGTAAAAAGCAGTCAGTTAAACCTTATCCCAGACCCACAACTCCACATGGAGGAGTACTTGGCATACGTGGGATGGAGCTGCACAGACATAGGATTTTGCCAGATCTTGGGACCAAGACAGTCTTCGGTCATGCTTCCTTTTATGAATCTTAATTTGTACATACATTGTAGATAATAACAATATTAATAATGATTTAATAAATCAAAATTTAAAATGGATTTACCTTATAGTGAAGCTAAATTCAACTTTTTCTGCAGTCAAACCAATAACTCTTCCAATGCTTTGCATGTTATTAACAAATTTTATGGTTAACACACTTGCATAGCACTCATTCTAATTAGAAAGTCCAATATAAAAACAAAACTGCCAACAAACAATTTATTAAAATAGAGAGCTGAAAAATGGGGGAGATTACTGGTTACCAGAAAGAAAATGAAAAAACAGTTCATTTATTAGTGTTTGTTAAGGATTCTATCCCAATAACCATCGAGGATGTGTTTGTAGATGTCATAAAAAGAAAAAAAACAGGGGCAACTGAATCATGTGTAACAGCAGCACATGTTTACATGGCTAGAAAAAGTATAGCTGATGCAACAGGCAGTGATGGGTTAAATCCACAGTTAATTTTAGAGATTGGGAATACAAGTATTCATGTGCTAAAAGTTATTTTTTCCATGTCTTTGCATGCTGTGAAAAACTGGGAACTTGGGAAACAGCTAAAATAGTCCTACTAGAGACTAATAGAGAAAGGATACAGAAATGAGATTGAAAGTAATAGGCCTATAAATCTGGCATCCAGTGCCCTGATCTTTCAGTCTGATCTGCCTGAACAGTGCTGTGCCTGCAAAGAAGCCAAATGATTTCAGTGGATTCTATATGTATATAAGAGCCTGCCATGCAGATCACATTGCAGAACAAAGGCCGTTATGATTACTAAATGACTTAAGGACAATCAGAAAGGTACAGCTTACATTGTGAGATCCAGCCTGGATCTGTAAAAAGTAAATCATGGCAAATAAATATAATCAAAGGAAATGAATCTTGTGGAGAGAAAGCAGTAGATACATTGCCTGGTTTTTCATAACGTTGTTGCTGATCCTGCAGACCTATAGTGATCTTATATTAGTGATGTGTGATAGCCCATGGGCCATGACCAATCATACTAGCACAGGGGTGCTCAACCCCCAGCCCATGGGCCAGATCTGACCACTGGTGCTGTGTCATCTAGCACATGGGTTTCTCATGGACCTGAAAGTTTAGTAGAGAAGACCCATGGGCTGGATAGCGTGGCCCTGCATGCTGGATTGGGCATGCAGGGCATCATGAGGCCCACTCTCAGTGCATGGGGATGGCGAGGGGCCCCATGATCTGATCCTGGCATGGAAAGGGGGGCAGTGTAGAGTCCCAGAGTCCAATCCCAGCACATGGGGGCCAGGCAGAAGCAGCATGGGGCCCTAGGGTCCAATCCCAGTGCACAGGGCCCAGGTGGGGGTGAAGCTGGACCCAAGACCTGCTCCAACACAGGGCCTGCTCCTGGCATGGGGACCCCCTCCAGCCCATAGATCAGCCCCACACACCTCATCTGACCCTTACAGCCAAAAGGTCGAGCACCACTATACAAGCACATCCCCTGCCCTTCAAAGATTATCATAATTCTTAAAGTTTAGTTAACTAACTCACAAATCAGGTAAATAAGTTTGCTGGTTACTTAAATAATTGACTTAACTTGCTTGCACAATTAATTAAATAATAAAACTGTACAGTCTATACATTTAGTTATAAATGTTCTCATCTATTTTCACATTATATGAATTAAAATAAATCTTTTTACCATGGAATGAAAGATGAACTATTGACATCATCTTTATGGTTTCAAAGTTAGAACATAAATATAAATAGTAGGTGCAGTTTTGTTATTGTGGTAATACTGATATATTAAATATTTTGCATAGATTTGAATGATTGTATTGGTCAGAAAGAAAACTTGCCATTTTGTTTGTCTAACGTCTTAGCAATTTTTCAAAGTTCTTGTCTCAGAGATTAGCTTCTATCAAACCAAGATTAGGTTATTCCACTGCAAACAGCTGAAGACATAGCAACCATCCATGTGTTGTGATGCTTGCACTTGTAATTGGTTCCTCTGAGTAACCAACATATTTCCTATAAAACAGAACACAGCACTTTGCTACATATAAGCATGATGTATATCTTTATAAGCAAAGCACATTTATTTAAGGACTGAGTTTCAGTATAGCTTAGCTTCCACCACAGTGATAAGATTTTCAAAAGCACACAATACATTGAGAGAGGAGCTTACAAAGACCTGTCTCTAGGAGCCCCAGTGAATGTTGGGCACCTAATAAACAGTCCTAACCAGAAACCGAGGTACACAACCTCCATACCTTAATGGAATAGCTTGTTATCAATAAAATTAAATTGCTATTCAAAATGATTTTGAAATCTGCTTGTCTTCAAAAATAATTTATATCATAAATAGTTTATATTAGTGGCACAGAAACTTGAAAGTTAATATTTTACTTCAGTTTCTTACATGCATCTCAGCTTTTTCCAAATCCTAATATAAGTACACTTGAAGTAAAAGCCTAATTTATATTTCCTGAATGTTGTTTTTAGTAACTACATAATGAAGTGTGATTATCAATGGTAAATTTTGCCAAACAAACATACTTCAAGGTCTGGAAAATTATTTTGTGATCTGGTCCATTCTGAAGTGATTTTCTTTTTTTGCCATGGCATACATTTACATCCATTTTTATAGTCCAAAAATAGTTATCAAGCCATTATAGCTAACTGCACCAGAAAAAGATGTGTGTGTATGAGTTTGTTTGAATATATATAGAAAAGGCGAGTGTGTTGGGTAATGAGATCTTCTTTGCTATTACATGTAATTTATACTTCAAGTGTTTGACTTTCAAGATTTCTTGGAGAGATCAAAAATTTGGGAGATTTTTTTTGAGAGAAAAATACATTGAAGACACAGATCTTGGGAGTGGCAAAACTCAGGGTGCAGGGTGGAAGCAGGTGAGAAGGGACTATTTTTCAGTGGCAGCCCTGAGAGCAGCATGGAGCCAAATATGACACACCCTGACAGTCCCAGAATGGAACACACCAATCTTTTCCTGTCAGAAAAAAAATCATTGAAATCAGGATATCCACATGAGATTGCAATTTGGATAGAAAAAATTTCAATGCAAGTATTTTGACTAACTCTAGTTGGGTGTACTGGATAAATATTCATTTTTGTCCTGTTTAGTGGAAACTGTCCTGAAGACAGTTAAGGAAAATGCACTTGCACACCTGAATCTGTAGTTCCACCCACTCTCAGCTGAAGGCTTCACAAGAGTAGACCTTCTCTCACACAAGTAAAACAAGTTAATAGTGTTTGCAGCCCCACTGTAGCCAGTGGGTCTCCAAGTGAGGATAGCAGACTCAGAAACATCTGCAAGATCAGAGTCCAGTTTTGCAAAGAGCTGCCTTAGAGCTAGGAAAATTGTATACAGTGATTACCTAGCATCATATCTAACAACACATGCTATTGTTAGATTAATCCTACTGTGCTTACACAGGCAAAACTTCCACAACTGCCTGCAGTAGTGCCTGTATGTATAATGCATATATTCCAAAGTAATTTATTAATTTTGGAGACTGAAACCCCTGATCTTTCCACAAGGACGGGGAGAGCTGCCATTATTAGTCTCTCAATTTCTGAACAATCTGTAAGAAACTTACAAGTGTTAATTCATAGACTTTCTTCTCCCTATATGGGTTACTCCCAGTCAGGGACAATACAGTTCATCAACAATAAAGCCTTGGGCCTGGATCTGTCATTCTTCTTATCTGCAGAACCCCAGATACAGCTGAGATCCTATACCCATGGCAGTTTTCACTATAGACTTGATTTGGGATTTTTCCATATTTAAAGCAGTGATCTTTATCTGAAATGTACCTAGTAAACAGTTTCTTAGTAGTGCTGCCTAAAAATTAACTCACAGCCTGGGAACACATTGATAACGAAATCACTGCCCAAATGCTTTTAGTTCTTCCTGCCCAGGTTCAAAGGCTCTGGGAGTACTGAGAAAGCAACACCCCTCTGGTGAATGGGAAAACCTCTGAATCAGTCTGCAACAAAACTGGTAGCTGGTTTAGGAGTAGCAATCAACCTCCCCCAGCTGAGTGGCTTGTGTGACTTCCATCAATGTTATTCTTTTCCCTGCCACTCTGCATGAATTAAATGGGGGTACACTCTGGGGTCCAACAGAGGCACTGAGAACACTCCAGCGGACAAAAAATGAAACCATCTAGTAGTAGTCATGTTTTACATTATCATCATTCTAAAGTCCAGCCAAAATATTTCCCTTTTATAAGGCTAAATGTCTCTTGACTCCCATTGAACCCCCAGTATAAATATCCTCTCTGCACCATGTACATCTATATAAGATGCTGTAGAGAGGATATAAGCTGTATAAAATCTTGATAGAACAAAATAAAATGTGCACCAATGTGCATCTGATAGATGCAGCAATTGATTTGTGGATTAGGTTTTTATTTTCAGCCCATTGAAAAGAAATAATGTATGGAGGCAATCTAGTACTAAGCATTTTAGAAAATCTATTTGAGATCATTTCAGCAGAAGCTCTGGCAGTTTGTCATAAGAGGGGAGGAGAGCAAAGGATAATTGTCTGCAGTCTAGTAAAACACAGAATAACTGCCATCACACTTGAGTGAGCTTATAGCCAGCCTGTCCCAGGGCCTCTAGAAGATAGAGCAGTTAATGTTCCCTTTTATTTCAGAGGTTATGTCACTTGTATCACAGATTTATACCATGATACAGCAATTTCATCCAAACAGATGGATAATGATGTCAAAGGCAGAAACCCTGTTTTTATTGAGTTTTGCAAAGATTGCTCAGATAGCTGCTTCAATTGAAAAGCCCCAGCAGTACTTCAGCTCTTAATCTTTGTAATCTCAGTGGTATTAAATTTCATCATTTTTGTTTGAAGGAGGAAAATTCTGCAGTAATGGCTTCCTAATAGGAAACACAGAGGATACAAAGCTGGGGGCTCTCTATGCAGTTGTTCCATAAGCACTGCTGATTTATAGGGCTGTTTATGACAGAAAGGAAAATTATCTTCTGCAGGTATAAATCAGGTAAAGAGTAGGAAATTGAACTTAGATATCATCTTGTCAGATGCTTAATGTTCTTCCTCCTGTCACTTTGGATAGGCCCAATTTGTAGAATACTGCAGAGGTAAAAGAAGACAATTAACAGTGACAGTAAAGTAATAGATGAAGCTATAAAACCAACCTGCTGGTGCTAGATGCTATGTATGATTTTAAGATGAAGTAGTGCCAAAAGTATATATTAGCTCAAACCAACCATTTCCTGTGTTCAGCAATACCCACTGTGGCCCTTGTTTGTCACTTTCATTGAGATCTACATACTACAGTTTACATATTAATGAACCTATAACATCTCACCTTTCCTGAAAGTCAAAGGAGTTTCTCACCAGCTTATGTGTTGTTTGCTTATCGAAAACACACTGATTATTTGCTTAAAGAGGTTTCTCATTACTGTGATCACATTTCTGGCAAGCACATATAGGCTAGATGGAGACATGAACTATGCAGGCTTTCTAAAGGGTGCAATAATGGAAGATACTGAATATTACAAGCAGTGAAAAATGATATACTGTGAATTTAAAAATGGCTGATAAGGTCAGAAGCAAATGCTGAAAAGGTAAGAAAAAGCAGGAAGAGGTATTTAGGAATGGGGAAGAACACTTTAACACCTAGTAGGCAGAGAACTCAGGGTAAGTGGATTGTTGGGTACAAGTAAATGTACATAAAGTATTACTAATGTTATAAGGAAACTAGATTTTTGAACCCCCGGCATTTCAATGGCTTAACCCCTGTAATCAATCTGAGTCTCATGCCATCAGTATATTTCTATGGATTATCTGGTTAAAGAACATAATCACTCAGAAAAACTGTAAAGGTGGAATCCTGAAGGAGGAAAGATTTTGGCAGGTACAACTGGAGGCACCTGAAAAGTAAGATCAAATGAAAATTCAAGCTGCACATTAAGAAAAAGCACTTCCAGAATGTGAGATCCTTGAGACAAAACCATGTCCCAAGGGAAGTAACGCAACCCACATTGCTCAAGACATTTAAAACTGGGCTGAATAAAACACTTGCACATGTATAATCAGGAACATTTCTGCCCTCAAGTAGGGGGTTCACAAACTTTCCGTCTGTGGACAGACACTGTAATGATCTTTCTTCCAAACCCAAATCTCAAGCTCTCTTTACATATTCATGTTACATATGAAGCCTATTTCTTCTTTCATACAAACCTATTTATATAGAACAAGAAATATGAGGAGAGCATTAAAGAAAAAAGAAGGGTATGTACTTCCTTTAATACAGTGGTCACCAACTCATCGATCCCCATTGACTAGTTGATCGTGGAGCCTCTGACAGTCGATCTCAGTTGGGGGGGCGGGGGGGCTGAGTGTGCACGTGGCTGAAATCAACTGTCAGAGGCAGAGTGGCCGGGGAGGGACAGCAGTGGGACACACATGGCTGGGCTGAGCCATGCCCCCTGACACCGGGGCCGAGTGAGTGGGGTAATTCCCCTCTGTGCCCTGCCACCCTGTGATGAGGAAGGGAATGGGGCAGAAGCAGGGGTGAGTGGGGCCCTGGCCAGACCAGGAGAGGGTGGGAGCCCAGGTGGCTTGTCCAGGGGCACAGGGTCTCCTGCACTGCATGCAACCCTGCGGAGGCCCAGGGGCCATGTACCTTCTAGATCTGTGTGCAGGGCAGGGGCAGCTGCCGCTGCACATTAGGCTTTGCACCCAGAGCCCTGTGCACAGATTGGGTGGACACATGCCCTCCAGGAGCCCGCCCCCCCCATACACCTGGATGAGCCACCCAGGCTCTGACCCTCCCCTGGCCCAGCAAGGGTCCCATTCACCTGGTGGCAGATGGCGCAGTGGCATAGGTGGTGGAAGAGGGGGTTAATGGGGCTCAGCCTCATATGGAGCAGCGATAGGGCTGCAAGGCAGCCCAGTTGCAGGCTTCCAGTGGCTGCAGCAGAGGTAGGGAGGGGCAGGGTGACAGGAGGAGTGGAGCAGGGGTAGGCCCTGCACAGCCAGGGCAGGCACAGGACAGAGTGGACAGGCATGTGAACAGATCATCTAGGGGGCATGCGGAGGGAGGGCCATGGAGAGGAGGACATGGGGGGGGAACGTTTTCCTGGATCTGCACACGGAGCAGGGAAGAGCAGACTGGGGTTGGGGAGGCGCCAGGCTCTTCCCAGTATGGATCTTCAGCTGTGCGGTCTTGGCCTGGGTGGCAGCGGCGGTGCTGGGAAGGGGGCTACAGAAAATTTTTGAGTGCCTGCAGCAACCCCTCCCCACCAGAGCCTAGCTCTCAACACCACTGCTGCCCAGCCTGAGAGCTGCACAGCTGAAGAGCTGTGCCAGGAAGAACCCAGAGCCACCCCAACCCCACCCGGCGCCACGTCTAGATCCTGAGGCACGTGCCCCCATGCCTTCTTAGGCTGCCTGCCCCCACCCACACCCCCTGGATGAGCCGCTCGGGGTTCCACCCTGCACCCACCCCAGCTGTGCAGGGCCTGCCTCTGCTCCGTTCCCTCACTCACCTCTGTGGGGGGTGCAAATTGAGACCCCAGCACTGATGGAGGGAGCAGGGCACAGGCAGGGGGACAAGCAGAGGCCTGGGGAGCACGTGCCCCCCAGGCCTCTGCTTGTCCTACCACCCAGCCTGGCCAGGCCCACTCCCCCCAGCCCCTACTCCTGCCTATGCCTGGATCCCTCCCTCACCACTGGGGATTTGACTTGTCCTGCCCCCTCCCCCCCATGGCCCTTTCCCCTCTCCCTTTCCCCACAGACTTACCTGCAGGGGGGGAGGAGCGCAGGGTAGATCCTAATTTTTTTTTTTTTGTTTAAAAAGTGATCTCCTACCCCAAAAAGTTGGAGACCACTGCTTTACTGCAGTGAGTGCAGGTGCTCATATATAGCCCACCCCCTTTATTTTATATCTGTACCATTTATTTGTTCTCCCTTGGCTTCCCATTTATTAATACAGAAGATTTCCACATTATCTATGCTTTCCTTTGCTCTGGTCTGTCTAGATGACTTTGCATTTTGGCTCTCCTCCCAAATGGAGGCCATCTTAGGGAAGGGTCCTGGCAATGAAAGAGGGCAGAATTGTTGTTGGTTGGAGTTTTTTTGTTTATTTTTTTTTTTAATCAGAGCTGAAATTGGGGTAAATCTTGTGCTGTTGTTTGGAGGGGACAGTGAGGGCCATAACATCTGCTGCATTAAACCAGACCTGTGCTATTCAGCAATACAAACCTGTCTTTTCCAGCCCCTGTAGGTTCACAGGTGGCATAGTTACTATAGTAGCCTTAATGCAGCCACTCCTGCAGTTAGCACAGGCAGTTCAGACAGTAAGAGAGATTGCTATACCCTCCAAACCCCAACTAGTCCTAGAATCTCTATTTGCTAGAACAGCCATTTGGGCTGCGTCCATATGTGGTGTAAACATTTGGTTCCCCAGGGAACACCCATGCCACACGCCCTTGGGCACGCAGCAAATTTCTGTGGGGACAGAAGGGGAGGCTGGACCCAGCATTGGGCAACAGCCTTACCTGGGGTCCTGGGGGCCTACCAGAGCTGCAGCAACAGCAATTCTTCCATGTAGAACCTGGCTGGCAGCTGCAGCATGGCTCCAGGCAGCCTGACTCCACTTTTGAGCAGCATGAGCTGCCTGTGCATGCACCACTCCACTTTTTTTCTGCACTTCCTTTCAGCACAGAGAACAACTGAATGTACGGTATGTGGCACTACAGACATGTCTGTGGCACCACATACCACACAGCCACACTTGTCTGGATGCAGCCTTGGAGTCGAAAGCAATTTATACTACTTAGGGTAGCATTCTCACTTCAGGTCCAGTAACACAAGTAAGCTTAGATACTACTATCAGTATAGCTGGGGTAGCACGCAGTTGACAAGCATCCCCAATATATAAGGGCTTTACTCAAGTTCTTTGGTGAGTTTTGTAGCCTGTACCAACTTTCATATTGCCATAGTCACACTGCTAGAAGTAGTAGTCACAGGAATCATATAGTGCAGACATATAGGGTGGAAACAGGCATCACCTTTCCTTGCCTTTGTGCCACCACATAAAAAATGTCTGAAGTTGTGATTACAACAAAAAGCCGTGGTAATTGTTGCTGCTTTATTATGATGGATGTCTATTTGTTTTATGAAAGGAGAGCACAGGCAGCCTGGAGCTGTCCACACTCCCCAAATGCCCCAGGCAGGTGGTATCATGGCTTGAGGGACTCGATTCTGCACGTACCAGGAGTTTTCAGACAAACAGACCCCTCAAACCTCTGGCGGGTGTACCCAGCTTCCCCTGCTTCCAGATATACCCCAGGGATCTGCAGAAGTCTCTAGAAGTGGAAAACTCAGACCTTCCTTGGTTCCAGGGATGCTCCCCAGAGATTGCCTGGGGTGTGTCTCAGGAAGTAGGAAGCACATTGCCTCTTGTCCCACAAGATCATGGGTAGGGCAATGAACAATGTGTGTTACACCCAGTGAAACAGATTGGCTGTTTCAGGACACATCCCTGTACTGCTGATCCGCTTCATTTAGCAACATCTGTTTCTAGCTATAGTGAGTCAGATCCACATGGTGCAAATAAACCTTGCACTGAAGCATAAAGATCTTGTCCTTTTTGCCTTTAAAAATCTTGAGGCTTTTATTTTAATATATTAAAAAAGAGCAGCATTTTAGTATTTTATACAAAGCACAAATGGGTTTTTACTGTAGACAAGAGTCAAGCCACTCCCTGTGCTTTCCAGTAACAAAAGCTTTATTTTCAGTTTTGCCCAAAAGAAAGGAGTAACAATCACCTAATTGTACTAGAACAATCATAACAAAAAATCATCCAATTTTATGGTATTCATCTAAAGTAGTATTTGTGGCAAGTTGAGCATGTCTTCTTTCAATAATCCTGCAATCCCTTTGCTAGAATTTCCCATGAATTTTGGCCTTAGATTCTGTTTCTTTAATAACTGTAGTTTTCACACAGAAGATGTCTCATCCTGAAAAGAGGCTTGCCAACTCATTTCAGTGGAACCAATCAGCCAACCTTTTTATCTCCACATTTAACTTCTATAGACCACTCAAAGATAATTTGATTTCATTTGATTGTCTTTCATTACTGACTGGCATATTGGACCTGGCAAAAAGCCTTCCACATTCTCCAGTGGTAATAAGCTTGTCATAAACCCATCTGTGGGGTCTCCTGGAACCCTGAGTTTCTCCCTGCTGCCCCACTGCTTATCCCAAGGTTTGCCCTGGGTTAACTCCTTATCCCTTCAGGCTTCAGCTCTATAGCCCTGACACTGGACTTCACAGCTGCAGGGGAATCACTGTCAGCCCCAGGTGCCTTCCCCTTGTGCTGTAAAATAATTTTTTGCCCTTCTTTTCATAATTTTTGGCCCCTCTTTTCATAGCCTGGAATATCACTTGCCCAGAGATCACACTTTACCACAGGCAATCAGAGGAAATACAGCTCTTTTACCTTTGTATCACCTCTGCATAGAGCTCAGCACTTGAACTGGTCTGGCAGTTTAATAGTAGGTCCTGATGGTGGGGTGGGGAAAATTTTGGCTCACTCTTTATATTAGAGTTCTACTTACAAAGAGTTGGTAAATAATTAATAGCTGTTTTAATAATAGAGTTTAGTGTGTTGTTCATACATATGGATTATAACCATCTGTAACGCTTCCTACTGAGGTGTTTGTAATAACCTGCAACACTTACTTGTGGTCTAGAACATGTTTATAATGTCTATGAATTGTATATTACCCCTTTATAATCATATAGAAACTTAATGGAAAATGTGACCAAATTAATGTCTTGAAAGAGAAGAGGTTCATATGAGACGTTCTGTGTGATGCAAGTCTTCAGAACATAGACAACAGGCTGCACCAAAGCCAAGTAGTTCAGCAGAAGAAGTTAGAGGCTGGTATCACCATCACAATTCCCTTTTCCATGGGTAAGAACCAGAAACTAGTAAAGCTGGGGACATGGTTTTGTGCTCTTGCCCTTCTTTCTTATTCCCTTTATCCCCCTTATCCCCTCCCCAGCAGGCAAATTTTTTTTGAAAACCCAATAAAATATTTGTTTATAGGTAATTATTAAGTGACAGCTCATCCTTACCTAAAATCCTGAAATATAAATATAAAACACAAGTCCAGCTGAACACTAACTTATGGGTCTGCTATAGCACATATCCTCTCAATGGTTCTATAAATCTTCATACCACACAACACTCACAAAAGACACCCAGCCAGAAAGACTTCTAAGGAAGTCTAGCCAAGCATACAGAAGAAGAAGCTAAGCTAACTAATAAGGCACAGCTAATTGTAACTGGAAGTTATAAATACAGACTGCCCTATGAAGTTATAACAGAATTTCTGCTATCAAACTTACCAAATGTCAAAAAGTGCTAAACAAAGAAATCAGTGCATAATGATATGAGACAAATGGCTTTTCAAGCATGATACCCAGGGATACAAAAATTGGAAGCAAACAATAAAGTAAAGTCAGATTTGGTAGCATCATGGTGAAATCTGCTCATGTCTATATCAACCTGTTGGCACAGGCAGCTCCTTTCCTATCTTGTCTTAAGAAAATCCCAGCATTATGACATTAAACATCACAAAGGAACAAATCATCGGTACATCCAGTGTTGTATTAAACCACTCAAGTCATTTTGGGCAAAAGAGAGAATAAAATACACATGGATTGGTCATGCCTGAGTGTACTAGAAATTAATATTACAACTGTCATTTCTGTTTGCATTTGTTTTACCAAAAGAAAAGTCAACGGCCATCCACAGTGATACTACTCAAAGAAAAAAAGTGGTATACACTCAGTTGTCATCTGTATTGTTAAATGTGACAGTGAGTATATAACCATAATGTAAAGAACAGCACTATTTTCCAGGATTCTCACCTCTGACCTTGACAAAGACTCAATTATTCCTGTTACCAATTTTATAAACCCTAAGGGGACATTTGTTATTTCTTGTATGACAAAATACAATACGAAGAAAAGTTGCACCCTTATCTACTCAAATAAAAGGTTTTATTAAAGAAGACTGTAGCCATACAATTAATGACTGAAAATGTGCAAACCTGCCTGTACTTTTTATTCTTTTTTATTCTCACTGAAAAAAAGATCACCACTTTTAATTGTTGCCATCTGAAGATGTCATTGAATTCAGTCTCTTTTGGGAAGGCAAGTCTCAGAAGCAGGAATCCTATGCAGATGGCCTCATTAGAAAAAAAATCAGCTTTTACCAATGCTATAAGCCAACAGCATAATAAGGGCAGGGCAACAGGGGCAACCACCAACACAGGTGGGGAGTGAAAAAAAACAGCTTTTGTTGCAGCCATGCAATTGTGACTGTGGTAGTGACAGCAACCAGAAATTGTGACTGCCCCTGGTAGCGTCAGCCACTGCCAGCACCCTGCCATGTTGCTGCACTGCTGCTATAGGCAGTAAAGTGTACATGGCATAAAATATTCATTGTACCTTGAAGGAGACATGGTGTTTACCTCCATGTCCACTCCACAGAATTAGATCTCTCAAGACCTGCTTATGTCTCAAGGGATCTAGAAGACATGCTTGCCCAACTAGCTCCTTGAGGAGGTGTTCTCTAGGGTTATGATGTGAAAAAAAATCTGTTTTTAAGTACTGCCCAGGCGCTCCATTTTCCACAGGTGCTATGTTGTACACAATGAAGTTCAAGTGAGCAAGTTCATCATCAGAGTGTCTAATAGGAAACTTTTGCTGGGAAGGTTACAATACCCCAAACTATGCTTCTAAGCTACAGAACTCCATAGAGATGTTTCAACAGTGTGAAGATGCCAAGGCCATACACTCACTCTCTGCGCTTTGCCCTATAGTTTAGAAATGTTCTCTATGAAGAGACTGATAGTCCCTTCAACTCATCTGTCAAGATTAGAGCATATCATTTGGCCCTAAATTAACAGAGCTTCTGCCTCTGGCTCCAAGGAAAATCTCAGGGGTTAATTTAGAGTGCATTGGGCCCTTAAAAAAGGGTTGCTGGCTCCTAAGGCCACATTTGAATATCTAGAGGTCAGATGTGGTGGACTTTTTTTAAATGCTCGTGTTTGAAAACTGAGGTTAACTCTTAGCTAATTTTAACAAGCTACCTCACAGTCCTCAGCAAAGGTGCTTGACAACTTGTGTTAAATGTTTTTGAGGAGGAAACAAAATGAATGTGAGCCATATTCTTGTGCATGTTTTGCATATTTTTTTGCAAGTTATATAACTTTAGTTTTGGAAAGCAATTTTCCAAGTTTCACTGAGAAACAAATCTGATTTGAAAAATCTTTCTTCAGCAGGGTTGGTTTGCAGATGTTATTTGCACCATTTATTTATCAAAAATAACTAGAAAATGTTTTTAAAACATCATTCCAAACTGTACAAATAGAAATGTGACATGCTTGGCATGGCTGTCTGTTTTACTTATACTGTTTTACTGTTTCATATTCTGAGCAAACAGGGAGGCTATTTTCCCCAAGGGTTCAGGAGGGCATACTATTTCATTTCTTCAGAAAATTGTTTCTCTGGATTTCAATCTTTTTAGCTAGATATGACAAAACATAGTATCAAGAACACTTATGCTTTTTATCAGCTCTATTTTCAAAGTATAAATAATAGATCAGTATATATGTAAGGTGACCACGTCTTATCTAGAAAATCAGATAAACATATCAGAATATTTAAATGAATCTGTACATTTTCACGACTATATCATTATGCCTTTGAAATACATTCATAAGACCAATTTAGAGGGACAGAGCATTCCTGCAGATATTTCACCAGTGTTAATAATATTTTATTCAGGTGGCATTCAATTTTCTGAATCCCTGGGTTAATGAGGCAAATGCATCAAAATTAAATTGGCCTTACAAAAAAAATTCAAACAAAATTGTATCTGTCACATTATTCAAACTAAGGCTTCTTTGGTAAGGCTCATACTGGCTAACAGTATTTTGGCTCTTAGCATCATTACACTTCTGTTCATGAAGCATCTTGCAAAAACTTTAGTCTCAAATGTTTTAAGAATCAAACAAATCAGGCATCCATGAGCCCATGAACATAATGTCTTGCTATGATATACCATGGGTATTCTCAACTAGTGGCACACAAATTTCTACTATCCTATCACTTATGCAATAATTTGAGCATCAACTCAATTTCATGGGGATATCACTGTTGCAAACCTTTGTAATATTGCATTGAGACAGCTTAAAGCTTTCATGGATTTTGAAATGTAATTGAACAAAATCTATATTAAAGCATTTTCAGGTTTGAGACAAGATCTCAAAAGAAAATAAATTCTGCTTGCAGGCTGCCACAATCTGTCAAAAAAACAAACAAACAAACAAACAAGCTACTGCAGTACATAGACCTGAAGCAAAGACCTAGTAACACTTGACAAACAATACTGTAAGATCAAGGGAGTCTTTCACAAATAAACAACAGTTTATAGTAGGAATAGTAAAGATAATACTTATATTTATTCCCATCCTTAACAAAAGAGCAAAATGAAACATTTGCCCTATCTCATGGGACAGATCCCACCCTTGTAGGACTCCCATATGCTTCAAATTCTTTTTTAAAATTGCTTACTATACATGTCCTTATTTATAGGAGAGAAGAATTAAAGCTGGACAGATACCACTAATTCAGTGTATGCAAACTACCACCAAGAAATGCTGAGTGGGGTGAATATTGAAGTGTTAACTGTCTTTTGCAACGCAACATTTCCAAATAGTGACTTGCATTCCTCTACACTGAGGGTCAACTATAATTTCAGGAGGATTTCACTGTGAATTCTTGCCCTTTAATTAAATAAATAAACCTTTTATCTGTAAACTGTTCATAATTAATTATAACTAAACTACTCTGTTTGCAACACATACCATGGTCTTATCTGAAAACTTGTTTTAGGCCTTCAGCATACTGAGTTCCGTCTCCTTTTATTTCTAAGCATATTTCTTCAGCTTCCCATATATTAGCAGGAGGCTTACAAACTAGACTGCAGTACTGTGGGATAAGGTTATACCTCTCAAAACAACTGATTACTACTAAAATTTAAAATTTCTTCAATGGAAAAATTTTTGTGAATATCAGACTGAAAAAAAACAAGAGTTTGTGGTTTTTGTATTCTTTACTGGGGGGTGGGGGGAGAGAGGTATTGGTTTGTTTTTTTAAACAAATTTTGGAACGTTAAGAATCCCTTAGTTGATATGGTTCCAAGTCCTGCAAACTTTTCCATATAGAGAAACCTCTGTACTAACATGCAGCAGCTTAGAGGACAGAAGCCTTGGTTAGCCCCATTTATGTAAATGCAAAAATGCAATTCCATCGCAGAGCAAGTGTAGGTACATAACCAGAGTGCATCAGGAGATCTCCAACAAAATTTCTTTGCTGGAAAATAATAATTTATCAAAACACATTTTTCCACAGGATCTTACCAGTTTCAGAGAAACTTGCACCCAGAAAGCTTTCACAAGATGAACTTCCGGCAAAAGGAGCACTGAAAAAGAGAGACCCAGCCCAGCACAGCCAGCAGTGTAGCCTTCATTCCATCCGGGAAGAGCACACACCAACTGCTGAAACTTCCTTAGCCTGACAAAGGGTTTTTAAACCCGAAAGCTTGCTTAATAACTATTCTCCAACTATTTGGGTTGGTCTAATAAAAGATATCAGATTCACCCAAGGAACTTTGTCTGCCTATGTCCTTAGACCAACACAGCTACAACCTACACCCCTGCCTAATGATCAGGGCACTTGGAAACCCAGATTCCAGTCCTTACCCTAGAACAAGTGGAGCTGGCCCCTGAAACTATGGTGTCCATGTTCCAGGAGAATGCCTTGATCACCAGCCCATGCCCTTTTCTGAGGTGGGTCTCTTTGTGCTTTGGACAAAAACAAAAAACCTGTGAAAGCAATATTTTTTCCTGAAACCAAAACTTATCTCAAAAAGTTTTGTTGAATGGAAAAAACATTTCCTGTAACTTTATGGTTAAAACAGGGTGGGAAAATCCTCTCTTTATAAATATAAGTATGGAAATTTTTGTACTGAACAGAGGTAGTTCCAGAGTGTGCTGTTGAGAATTTGAATAAATAAACTACAGAAATGTGCCATATCTTCCCATATACGAAAGGGCAAGCATTGACAGACATTCTGAATACCCACTCACTAGACCACAGGGAAATACTATCTCCCCTTCATATGCTGATTGCTGTGGTTACAAGGAAATGGCTGGATTCTGTCATATTTAAAGGGACATACCCAGAAAGTAACTGTTTAAAAAGTCACTATAAAAGGGAAACTCCAGATCCCCATAGGAGACAGGGTTTACTTAATTTTCATAAAACTATAGCTAACATTAGGAAACATTTTAAGGCAGCAAATAAAACAAATTACCAAGCAGTGTGTGCCGAGACAAAATTTTAAGAACGAGGGATTGTATTTGTACCACATGTTGTATTGTGTTTCTTCATGGGCCACCAAACAGTTTGCCATGTTGCCATGCTCAAGATCTGGAAAGTTTGATCTGGAAATTTTGTAATGGTACAAACCCTTGCTACTTTTGAGACCACCTCCTTCCATTCCAGCAGCCCCAAATACTTAACCCCCCACCTTTTTTTTAATTTTAATGACTATTGTCTGTCTGTGCACAGAAGTTCTCCTTCTTCTTCCAATATTCCTCTCTTTGTTGCTTTAGAAGAGCTTCTTTTATTGCTCACTATCATGCAGTACTCCAAATGCCTTATTGCTATTATTATTAAACTAGCAGATTGCCTGTCAAAAATGATGGTGGGTAACAGGGACGGAGCCCCCCCTCAGCTCTCGCCGCTTTACCCTGCACCATCGTCACCTCTCAGGAACAGGGGCGGGGGAGGTGAAGCTCGTATGCAGTGGCTGCAGTCACCACCCAGCACCCTGTGCTGCTGCCATTCTACATCCAGCTGTGCACAACCCCCCTCCCTTCCCCCACTGTTGTTGGGGCCTGGTGGCAAGGCATCACCACTGTGACCTCCCATCCCCTTCCCACTTCCCTGCCTTCCTCCCTGCCAGCTTTTCACAGGGCCCAGCAGCAACATGCTGCCACCATGACCCTCCCTCCTGCCGGGTGTTGTTGGAGGGCATAGTGCAGCTCGGTGCCTCCCTCGACCGCCTGACAGGGGGGCGGGTGGGGACGGAGCACTGCTACCCACCACCCATGCTGCCAATGCATGCCAGGAGCAGGGGAGGGGAAGCTTTCCCCACCATCCCTGCCACCAGCACCCCACACCATCACCACATCCAAGGGGTGGCCTGGCCCTTCCCAGCCCTGATCCTTGAAGACAACAGTGGCATCGGGTACTGGTGGTGCAGCCCTGACCTCACCCCCCGGCTCTGTCCCCGCAATCATGGTGGCATTCCGCTGTGCCAGTCTGTCCCCTGCATCCCCCTTTGCCAGGGACAGAGTGTCACCATGATGGTTGGGGACAAAGCTGACCAGTGCCACTGCTGCTTCCAAGGAGCAGAGCTGGGGGGTGGAGCAAAGCCAGCACTGCTGGCCTCAACCTCCACCCTGTCCCTGCTGTCATGGCAGTGCTCCACCATGCCAGTCCATCCCCACCATTCCCCTCTGCCTGGCCTCACTCCCCTGCATCGGCCCTGCATCCTCAGTCCCCACTGTGATGGCGGTGCTCCCCCACATGTGTCTGTCTGTGCAGATCACTCTGATTGGTTGTTTCAGTAAGCATTGTGATTGACTGCCAAGACAACCAATCACAGTGCTTATAAAGCATTACAGACAGACAGACTAAGGCTTTTATTATATTGGAATAGCGTTGTGAAGTTACATTCAGCACGTTCTGGTGGACTTCCTGTGCTTTCTGCCTGCAGAACATAGATGAGTTCCAAGCACATGGCAGGGAAGGGCGGGTTGGTGGTAAGCTTCACCTGAGGTCTTTAAGTTCAGCAGAGCCTCTGAGGTTAGATTGGTTTCCCACCAGAAGTCAAGCTTTAGTATAGATAGTTAGCAGGTCCTCATCTGAGGGAGCCTTAAGGTTGCTTCTAGTAATGAGGACATAGCCTTAGTCTCTCTGTCTCCCTGTTCCCAATCTCTTATCTTGTGCTCCTTTTTCCCATACTTTGCCAAACCCATTTAGAATGCTTGATTTGTAGGACAGAGACAACATGGTATATGTTTGTATAGTGCCTAATGCAATGAGACTCTCAGTTTGATTGGGGCTTCTAAGAGCTACTGTATTACAAATAAAACTATAAAGATTTTGGAGACCATCACTAAGGGGAATTTTCAATGCACTAGTCTACCATGCCTATAAGACTAAATGCCTGGCTGGTGATGGAGTAGGCATCTCAGGAGAATGATAATGGGATTTACTTCTAGGTTATCACTTCGAATTTTGCCCCTGACAGTATTGATGGAAAGTCACCATCTGACAGTTATTCAGTTGCTTGTTTAAAAATGACCTGGTGATCTCATTCTAATTCTTGGTGGAGAGGTATTTATAGCACAAAAGCCACCACAGGTATTAAACTGTCCTCATTTTGGAGGTCTATGGAGATAGTAAATTCTTTGGGACAGGGACTATATTTTTGTTATGTGCTTTTACAATGCCTAGTGCACTACAGACCCTGCCTCTATACACATAATAAATTATAACAGTAGGCCAAGCAAGGAAAGGCTGCAGATATTACATTAAAATCTTCTTGATCTCTTCAGATGGTTTAAAAATGAGACGCAGTGATTGGGCAGCTTACATAGCCTCCACTTATTATTATCCCTCTCCTCAAGTCTACTTTCTCTCTTCAGGTTACTGTAGGTGTGGCTATACTATATCCCCAGTGCTCTCTGGCAAGGTTCTGGAGCACACCCTGCACAGTCACTCCTGTTTGAACTTGCTAAACACAGAAATGCAGCAAAGCCACATGACCACTTTTGAGACCTGTGCCTCCAGCATGCTTGAGAGGGATCACAGGGAGGCCCCCATTGAGCTTCTGTGCCACATTTCTGAGCATGGTACATGCAAACAGAAGTGGGTACGCTGGGAGTACTCAAAAGCATCTCTCCCTGAGAGTGCCAGTGATGTGGCACAGACAAACCCAGATAACTTCTGCTTGTGTGGTTATCAATGAGGCACCTGCAGAAGTCTGAAAAGACACTTAAAAGTTCATCTAAAGAGGAGTACTAACTGGCCTTCACAGACATGGGTCCTTGTCCTGAAAACATGATGCATATAAACAACGTGACTCGGGAATAAAATCACTGATATAGCATTCAGATGGGTAAAGTTGTATATGGAAATGCTTGAGGGAAAACTATGGAGCTTTCTATTGGAGTGAAAAAATTGCAGTGAGAAGCTTTAAAACAGGGTATCCCAGAAAGCAGTATTGCTATTAACTGCCAAGTGCAGAGGAACCAGAATTCACTTGTTTCTGCTACTGAATGACAATAAAAAGCTAGGACTCATGAAAAATATTCACCTTCCCATCATTTTGAAAATCAGAAAGTCTCCGAAGATTAATTCCTACATTTGCACTATTTGCAAACTATATTTAACTTAGAAGCATCCTCTTTTCTGAAATAATTGCTTATAAGATGAGAGCTCAACCACAATCTCAAATGTAGTAAAGGTAATTGCTGCACTTACTGCTCATGTCATGTTGATGTATTACTATGTATCAAAGGTCACAGTTCTGTACTCATACATTATCAAATTTGAAAGAGCAATATTCGATTCTGACCAACCTTTAAACTGCCCACAATGTGTGTGAAAATAGATGGAGGACTACCTTGGTTGAAAAAAAATGAACCCATGTTTCGGAAGCTGAGGGGTCAATGAGCCAGACTGACAGGGTTAGATGTCAGTGGTATGCATCTAATACACTCTTAGATTATCAATGAGGTGCAGTACAATGATCAGAAACTAAAACAGCTCTACTAATGAAAATGAAACAGCCTAAAAAAATTAGGTAATACAGGCCTGTGACATAGGGCAGTACCTTGTGGACAATAATGCAAAAATAAGGACATAAATCACCATTTAGACATAATAAACTCCATAATACCTACCCTGCAACGTTTACATGCATTTTGAAAAGAGACTCACAAGACAAAAGTCACAAATTCTGTATTTTCTTGTAAAGCTGCGACACTATTTTCATACTGAATCAAAGCCAGGTTTTGAATGCTCCTACTTCACTGCGCACACAAAATTTAGCAGTTTTATGCCACCCTGACCCAGCATGAGCTGAGTGTTCATGCCATGATCCAACAATTTTCACTATTGTTTTTCTTATAGATAAATTGGTTATATCAGAATCAACTCAACCTTGAACAGCTTCTGCTTTCTACCTACCAATGTGATATTGGCAAGAGGGGGATATTTTGAAAAAGAGAGGAAATAACAGAATCGTTGCAATAATATCTGACTTCCTTTTACAAGATATGACATACGCTTTGATTTCATCAAGTAGAATTAGAAAAGGATGGATTATTAAAAAAAAATTACATCTCCTCAGAAACATAACACGTGTCATCTTAACCCACTGCTAGGGGGGAGAGAGATGTTTGCTTAAAAGGCACATGTAGGTCAAACCCTGGAGAGGCCCCATAGGCACTAATTGTTTGCAACTCAAATAACTTCTTAGCACAGTATAATGCAATACTTGTGTGTCAGCCAAAACCACAATTCAGATAGAAGAAAGCATCCAAGAGTCTTTCTAGAATCATAGTTTGTTTTTGCAGTGAATACACAGACACAGAAGAGAGCATATGTTTACACAGTTAACTGCTAGGGCTGTGCAAAGCTTCAGTCACTGATTCAATGTGGTGGAGATTTGGCCCGATTTGGTGGCTGAATCTCTAAATCCAAATCAAATCAAGAGACCCTTTAATCTGTCTGAATTGATTTGGAGAGATTCAGAGAGATTCGATGGTTTGGACATAGACACAGCTTCAAGTGTTTTTTCTACATACCTCAAGGTACCAGGTGGCTTGTGAATGCTGCAATGGTGGGGTGGATAGAGCATCCCACAGGAGCGCGGGGGTGGGGGGGGCAGGGGGTGGTCCCCAGCGCACTCGGCAGCAGACCCAGAAATAGACCAGAAGTAGTTCTGGTCCACTTCTGGGTCTGCCTGGGAGCACGTTGCCCTCCCCCTCCCCACCCCCGTACCTCTCTGGCTCAGCAACTGGTGTCTCCTGGGTCGGGGGAGGCGCCTGGGGTCTCCCTGTGGCTGATCACTGAGCCAGGGGGGTGCACCCTGTGTGCTTGGCGGTGGACCCAGAAGTGGACTGAAAGTACTTCTGGTCCACTTCTGGGTTCACCGTCCAACACTTCTGGGTTCGCCACCGAACCCCCCCTGTGCTCCTGTGGAAGGCTCCATCCACCCCACCATCTCAGTGTTCACAAGCCGCTCCTGGTACCTCAAGATATGTAGAAAAAACATCTAAAGCTGTGTCTATGGGTGAATCACTGATTTTCTGAATCAGCATAGAATCTTCAGATTCGGCCAAATCGAATCAGGACAGTGATCCGAATCAACAGATCAAATCACTGTCCCCAATTCAGGCCAAATCTGAATCCAAATTGAATACTGACTGTTTTGCACACCCCTATTAACTACTGGTTTATTATTTTACTTGACAGAGCAATTTAGAATAACTGAGCTTTACTAGAATATTCCAGATCTCACAGAGTGAGCAAAATCTTAAATTTCTTATAGATACACTTTCTTACAGAGATGAATTTCCTGGGAAGACAACTCAGAACCCTGGTGACATATTCTGATCATGAGCTGAAAGATCAGATTGCCATTGACTTCAATGGGTGTCCAAATGTGTTCACTTGTACTTGGTTTGACTGCCTTAGTGCCTTTGACTTTCATTTTACTATTCAAATGACAAATCCATGTAATACATGGATTTAAATAATCTCAGTAGGTGCTTGATTTAGGCAGTGACTACTTAAGTGCACTGAAGTGTACAGAAGACAATTCCAACTGGTTAAAATCCCCTTATGATCAATCAGTGCAACTAGCTATCCATTATAGCCTCCCTTATACTCAGTGGTCACAGGCAATGAACCTCTAGAGAGTAATTCACAGACTCCATATGTTAGGTGGACAACCAGCTACAGGCAGGTAGCAAGCAAAGAGAACAAAAGTACAAGGAGGATGCCCAAGGGCAGACCCCTCTGCCTTCAGTACCCTCACACTATGTCCTTCACTGATAACAGAGTACAGCAAACACAGGATCAGAGCCAGCCTTAGGGGTGGGTGACATGGGCAACCATCCAAGGCACCATGGTCAGAGGGGTAACACGCACGCACGCGCACACACTTATAGCACACACACACACACACACACACACACACACTTATAGCACACACACTCTCTCTCTGCCCTGTCCCAGCAGAAGCAGTGCCCATTCTGGCCCATTCAGGCAGCTGGAATAGAAGGAAACAAACGGTTTTGACTTTTAAATGAAAGTTAATGGGTGCAGACAGAATTTATGTTTGTCGCACAATTGGCCCCCTGAAAGTGCTCTACAGCCATGCCATGACATATGTACATGGCTGCAGAGCACTTTTAAAGTGGCTGATCACATGATAAAACCCTTGTCAAATGACAGATTAGATGAAGGTGCTCCACTTCGGAGCCTTAGGGAACTTGTGTTCCCTAGGGTTAATCTGTCACCCGATCAGGGGATGTCTGCAGGGAGGGAGGGAGGGGGATGGTGATGGGGAAAGGAGAACAAGCTGTCAGCTGAAGTTTGCCCAGCCTAAGCTGACATTTGGGGGGGGTGGGGGGGGGCCTGCCTCATGTCTCCCCCATGTCTCTCCACAGCAGCCACCTCCCTCCAGCTCAGGCTAGACAAACTCCAGCCAGCAGCTTGCTCCCCCTCCTACATACCTTCCTGAAGACAGCCATGGATCTGGGAGAGGGGACATGGGGCTGGGGGAGCAGGGCGGTTCCTTACCTGCAGGCAGGCTCAATTTCTGCCCCCCCTCCCCCCTGCAACCCAACAGGCGAACATCTGTTGTGGGGTGGGCTCTAACTCATGGTGCTTTATTTTTTATTATTCTTTGGGAATGTTCCCATGTATTTTACTCAGATATTTACAACCTCTTTCAGATTACTCCAGCAAAAGCCAAAGTGCAGAAGTAGCCCCTTTGCTTGCCAGCTAAGGTTGGGAGAATGCCCAAAGTGGGCAGACTGTAGTAGCTGTACTGAAAAATATTGGCACTTGTTTCCTGAAAATATTCATTGATAGAAATCTATAAGCATTTAAAATTTAAAAAAAATTTCATTATGCCTCAAAAAGGAGACAGAAATGAGGTGATAGGAACTGCAGATCTGCATATGTATGAATGTGTGTGACTTTTTTGTTGGTTCTTTTTTGCAGCCCACAAATTTTCCCTTTGCTTCCTTGAATGTCCGGGAATAACTCTGAAATGCTAGTCCTACATGGTGGCAGGATATCTAATGAGAAATGTCAGGATCAGCAGAATTGTCTTGTGTGTTTTTTCTCTTCGTGTCAAAATGAAGAGACTGATTACAAAATGGATTTTTATACAGCCTGGAGATGAGTAAAGTCTAATAGTGATTTAAAATTATAGTGTTGCTAATTTCCATGATTTTGTCATGTTTCATCATGATTTTTTTCTTAAAGCCCCAGCTCCTGGAAATGATTAATTTCACATCAAAATTTAACATTAATTTAAAAATAACCATCAACTTGCTCCCTCCCTACCACATGCACACCCCCCCCCCCCGGTCTTATTTTTTAAATGTAATTTGAATGTATCCATATGAAGAAGATCACATGCCAAATAATAAAGAAAACACAATTCCTTTCTCAAATGTTATTTTTATGGTCCAACTCATGTTTTTTCATTACTTAGAAGCAACAATACTTACAGCTTGTCTCTAAATTTTGTGTTCGTTCATACAACAGTAAAACTAAGTATTGGCAAATGTTTCTGCTCATCTCAGATGTCATCTGGAGTTCCATGGTTTGCAAGAATGAGCAGAAGCTGGACATTCTTGCACTTGAAAGAATGAAGTGATTTTTTTGACCATAGCATTTGAAAAGACAGGTTACTAACTGGATGGTCACACTGGTATAACTTAAGGCTTGTAGAAACTTGAAATTTTTGTTTTCAGGAAAATTCAGTATGTCATTGCAAATCAGATCCTGGAAATATTGGGGTTCATGCTTGCAGAAACCTAACTAGCAAGGTTGGTTCCCTGGAAAAAATCCTACTGGAGAGTGGGGGGAGGCAGGGGGAAGGGGAGAGTCAGTCTTACTTGCCCTAGGGAATCAAACTCCACTGCTGCTGCTGCCATGGCAAAGTCTGTCCCTAGTTGTTGTTGCACCCAGTTGCTGCTGTTGCCACAGTGCACTCCCAGGGAGACTACCATTCTGGTGCCCCCTCTAGGTCAGCACCTTGAGCAACTAACCCACCCATCCACACCTTCTTATGCTACTGTTAGTTACAGGACCTGTTTTAGTTCATTTTCATTTCTGCAAAACATTTTGGTTCCAGTGAATCAGAACTGTCTAAGAATTAAATTGTAAAATTTGCCCACCAGCTTTAATGCAGCTATTACAGTTTGTGATTTATTTGAAAAATGCAGGACCAAAGGACTGGAAGGGATCTCAGTAACTGAATTAAGAGAGCTGAGTGCCAGGAAAAACTGAGAGGGTGATGAAAGGCATGAAAATACTGTTTTCCTTTAAATCCTCAAATCTACCATTTTGAATAATCTTGAATACTTAGAGAGCCACCAGCCTATCTCCTGATTGTTAGGAAGTTCTCTCAGCATTTTTGAGAAGTTGCAAGTTTCTAGCCTGGCACGATTCCAGGAAGTCATGATTTATATTGAATATTCAGTAAGATGGGCACTGAAGGTAGAGATAAAAAGACAATATTAATTTCTGGCATATAGTACTTAACTTGTTTCTCTGACCTAGTCTGGGTTAGGATTTAGAGGTCTGATCTGTGCTAACCCATGCTAGACATCTAGGCTAGACAAGGAATGCATGCTTTTAACATTAGATTGCTCCAGTAGTCAGAAAATGCCCCACATTTCCCACCTTCTTGATATTCCCTCCTGCCCCCATTTGTAAAGTTATTTTTTGTACAACTGAAGCAACTGCAAGTCCCATTCATGAAACACAACCCCACTGTGCTAGGTGTAATGAGAGGGGGGAAAGGAGACAGAGTCTGGCCAAAAGCCATTACCACTTATATGTAACACAAGAGACAACAGACAGACTCAGCCAGAGGGGGGAGTGGAAGGATACAAGACAATACAGCTCAGCACATCAGCATTTTTGTAGGCATCACAGAGAGTTTTAAAGAAGGCTTTGTAGGTAAGCAATGACATCACAGCATGTGGGAAAGCACAAAAAAGTGCTTGTTTGAAAATCTATCAAGTGGATGTAGTAGGCTGAAATGAGCTTCTCAGTGCTGACTGGGGCATGAGGTAGCATGGGGATAGGCTGTGAAGGGGTTAAAAATGAAGGACAACAGCTTACATTTGATGAGAAAGAAAAGAGGGAGCCAGGGAAAGAATGCCAAAAAAAAAAAAAAAGAGGAGTGACATGGTCAAAGCAACAGGTGAGGGAGCTGATCTTTGCAGCAGCATTCTGCATGTTTGGATACAAACAGGGAGAGAATGAATTGTTCAAGGCCAGAGAAAAGGATGTTGCAGTAATAAAGTTGAGTCTGGACATGAATCTAGCTAAGTGGAACAGGAAGTGAGTATCCTAGCTTATGGATATTCAAATATTTTATCACAGGATGGAAGGAGATAGGGCTTTATGATGTGTCAGTTACTCCATGGTAACTGCCAGTGTTCCTGCTCTTGCATTGCGGTAAGTTGAAGCTACACTGCAGTAGCTCAAAAAAGCACAGCACCTTCCACCTATGCTGGAGTAAATGTGCACTTGGGGTGGTTACACTGACTGGGGAAAACACTGTACCATTTTACCTCATAGTAAAAATGTTCCCATCTCTGTAACCCTAGAGCAAGGGTTTGACTGGGTGCAATTTATGCCTGTGGTCAGTGTTTACACGTGCGTTTAGCTGCAGGTAATGACCCTGCCATTAAATAGTACTGTCCCTAACAGTCCTATCTTACAGCAGAGTTAATTAGTTCACTGCAGCCTAATACCATCATGTGTGTGGATAATGACACTGTCCCAGGGACGCCGGGGTTAGGAGGGTACCCCGGGGCCGGACCAGGGGGGAAGTAACCACTTACTTACCCCACGCAGAGGCCGGGACAAGCAGGGACACGTGCACGACGAGACCGCCAGCGCGGTTTGTAAGCCGCGCTTATATACAGCTGGGGCCAGGCGACGCCGGCGGGAGATGCCGCCCGGCAGAGATAAAAGGCGGCCCCGGAAGCGGGGCCAGAGGAGAGGTGGGGGAAGCCCACAGGGAACCCCGAGAGCGGGACCCGTGCCAGCAGGGCACATGCATCCGGCCCGACGGGGCCAGCCGAGGCAGCAGCGTTAGCTGCAGCAGCTGCCGGGAGAGCGGTGCTGATAGCAGCACCGGCAGCAGCAGAGAGAGCCGCCGCGTTAAAGGAGCCGGGGGAGAGAACTGCGGCTATAGCATTGAGAAGTGCGCTCTTAAAGGAGCTGCGGATAAAAAGGAAGAGGACGTCGGCAGCACGACGGGAGGAGGAACTGGCTACTGTCGTAGCAGGAGTGCGGGTGGCGGAACCGGTGAGGTAACTGAGCGTGGACCCCGCGAGAGAAGTGACAGACAGGACAGCGGGGAGCCGGCAGTGGACTCGGCGAGGGAGAGAACGCCAGGAACAAGACTCCCAGAGAGAGGGAGCCACAAGCCCAGGGAGTAGGCACCCGGAGAAGTCGGTGGCCTTAAGCCTCCTGACGGGCCGGTAGCCAGGGGGAGCTTATCGGTCGGGGCTTAGGCACCCGGGTCAGAGCCTGGGCTAGGCGTGATAGGAGTTGGAGTTTTAGTTTTAGTATTCACTTCCTTTTGGGGGCTAGCTCGTGGCTGTAGTGTTGAAGAGGCCCCGGGACCATACGGGCTAGGGGCGGCCGAGAAACCAGGAGGGGTGAGACCCCTAGGCAGATTTTAGCCTGGGTAGTTTGGATCCCCGAAATAAGGACCACCGGGAGATTCAGGACCGGAAACGCGGTGGGGCCGCCTGAGGAAGGCCCCTAGAAGACCAGCAGCAGCAGGTGGTGATTGGCCGGGGTGTAGGGGAGGTCGGAGCCCCGTGAGTGCCCGCCGAAGGCGCAACGACCCCGGGAGGCAGCATTAACGGAGACCCCCACCACTGAGGTTACATTCAAAGTCGTGGCAGGCGAGGTTAGGGGGCCTCCCGTCACCACCCGAGGCACCTCCCGGGGCCCTCTCGTGAGCTCGTGGCCAGTGAGAACGGCCACCCGGGCTAGAGCAGCCTGGGAGCGCCTGGTCGAGCGGAGGCGGACACAGACACGTTGCAGCTAACTAGTCTAGTCCACAGTAAAGTGCATGTGTAGATGTGGCCAGTGATCCTGAAAGAGCCTTCAGAGTTTAACACTACTAGAATCCATATGGGGATTTCACACTTCTACCTTTGCTTTTAGCTGCATGAGAGTTGGCACTCTAGCCATTTAAAATTGTTTCATTTTCAGTTATTTCAAAGGACCTTCTTCACACCCATAAGAGCTAGAGACGTTAGATTCCAGAGCTTTAACTTAAGCAATGAACATTACTTTAAATAAATATAAAAAATATGTTCCTAGCCACCCCTTCCCTAACGTTCACAACTATATTTTAAATACATGTTTATTAAGAACTTCCAGCAAAGGAAAGAGTTAAGCCAGATCCTTTTAATTCTCAAATGCATGAAATCTCTTATAAAAAGCAATTATTCCTGTTGCAATTTCACTAATCATAGAAATTAGAAATAAACTAAAAGGTCTTTTCTATCTACTAATGAATGATGGCTTCCTACAGTATATTAGCAACATTGCTACTACCACTGCCCCAGGAGATTATTCCACAAGATTATCCTCGTCATCCACTAATTTTGTTGCTCATTCCAAAAAGCAATCAGTTCCTCTGGCAAGATTTGCTGTTTATTGCTTAGTTCAGGTACACCCTAGGTCCTTACAAATCTTTTCTTAGTATCTATTTTATTAGTTAGATTTACCAAACAATATGATGCTGAGCTACATTTTATTTTTTTAAAGAACAGTACCAATTTTTTCTAATAATCAAAAACTATCCCCAAGTTTTCCCTAACTTCCCAGAAATTGTGATGTGATGTTAACAAAAGGTCATTATCATCCTAGATACTTTGGAATCTATATCTAAACATAGTTATGCCTATATAAAGTCCAGTAGATAAGCAATATATGGAAGTGTTTCACATTTTAAGGTTAAAAAATGCTTTGCTTTCTTGTGTGTGTGTGTGAATATAAGCAAAGTAATTAAATTAACATTCAAAAGATGAAACAGCAAGCAGTATTAATTTTAGCTGCACATAAAAGGCTCATTCAGTCCATTTTTGTTATGCCTATGTCTTAATCAATAAATCTGTCTCGTGCACATCTCTATGTGTGTGTGCGCGCGCGTCCGCATGCACGTGCATGCGTCTTGAACACTTCAACCAATGACATTAACTCTAAGTCTACTTGGCATGATATTGCCTTATTTACTAGAGTCTTTCTGTTATAGTCATTAAGTTTGGCATTTTCTCCCAAGGTCAAGGCATCTTTCACTTCTGGCATCCTTAGGGTTATTTTTTCTTTTCATCTCCCACCTCGCAGCCCATGTCCTGATTGTCAACAACTTCTCTCAAAATTTTTGAGAAGTTGCTAGTTTCTAACCTTGCATGATTCCAGGAAGTCATAATTTATATTGAATATTCGTTTAAATAAAAGCTGGTCTGTTAGTAAAGATTGTTCCATTCACTGTAAAGTTTTCATCCTTAATTTCTAATTGGTTGCACAGATGAAGAGAAAAGAATACGAATGAATGAACGAACATGTTCAGACATTTATATTCTTATCTTATCACCCTATGAACAAATGGTAACCAAAAGACAGTCTAGTTCACAAAGATTCCCATGACAATCTTAGAATACAGGGTGCATAGTCTGCATATAATAGAGATTTCTTGCCTAGAAAAGCCCAATTTTGAATGATTTTCGCAAAATCTTTTCAATATCTATTCCTCTGTCTATGTCTACAGATGAAACTCCTGTCCACACTTATTCTTCTACATTGGTTACTAGGATCTTCTCCCCAACAACTTCTTTTACCTACCACAGACTATACAAAACTCAGCTACTAAGATCGTCTTACTTGTCTCACTCTTGTGTCACTTTTTTCTTTAAATCACTCCCTCAGCTCCTATTCCTGCACCATTCAATCTTCTTGCCTTCATCTTCAGGGCCCTGTGTAAGTGCACCATCACTTCTTACCTGCTTGTTATATTAGATTACATTTCAGTCCACTGGCTTCAGCCTTCTCTTTGTACTCCCACAAATCTCTGCACACTTTTTTTGAGCTACTGCCACTAGACTTAATGATTTTCCTGAACTGGTCTGCAAGGACACATTATTCTCTCCCAAATTCCTCCTGAAGACCTATTTCTTTCACAAGTATCCGCAAGACTCCCACTTTACTGGTTAATCCTGGCAATTTAAAGGGCTCCTGGGGGCTACAGTCTATGTACTCCTCTTTTCCATGTTAAACCAATGATGAGTTTCGTTTGATTTATTCTAAAGTAGGTACAAGAAAAATGAGTGCCCGTACAAGACTCTGCATAGCCTTTATAGTAGTAGTAGGCACCTGCCTTGTGAGACAATAGAATTATGCCAAGTGAGACATCAGCTTACTGAATGTAATCCTCATTTGAAAGAAAGCGAAGCTGGAGTGACCTCTCCAGAGCACAAAAGCCTAGACAGTGCATATGGAGACACTGAGCTACCCACACACCACTGCCACCCTCTCAGCCTTGCTGTTTTAATCCAAAGGAAAGATTGGATTCCAGTACATTTGGAACCAGTTTCACTGCAGGAGCTGCCAGAGCACAGGTATAATTGTAAAGAGATTTCTTCTATTACTCCTAGACCACAGTATTCCAGCGTAGTAGACTGTCACTGTTTACAGCTCAGGTTTATTTTCCCTGGGTCAAACTTGCCCCCACAGGAAACAACATAATCACAAAACAAACACATAAAAAACAAAGGGTTAACTTAAACGCTTTGGCCTTTTCCAAGACTGAGAGAAAGTAATCCTGGTTCTGTGCTGCCTGCTTAGCTTTTCCTCTCCCTTTCCTGGGAGCTTTTAACTTTCTCTGAGCCGTCCACTCACCCCCATCAGCTGAGCCATGCACCCTGTTACAACCAGCATTAGCTTAAAAAAATGTAGCACTTACAAGAGCCTTCCAAGAGTAATTTACTGCCCAATCTCACAAGTCACTCCTTACCACCTTCCAAAAGATGGAAATTTTATGGCACATTTTCTCATAGTCTCCAAGTGGGATTTTCAAAGCAACCAAAGGAAGTTAGACAAAAATTGACCCTCAAACAAGTGTGGATCAAAAATTTGGGGGAGACATCAGAGGGCCAGATAGAGAATGTCCCTCTTGTAATGTTCCCCAAGGTGTAGCAGTCCATGAGCACACCACTTCGGACCGGGAGCACACCGCTTTGGAAACGGCATGCTCCCTCATCTCTAGCACATGTGCTACTGGGCTTCATGCCAACCCTTCCTGTTGTTCCCAACCTTCTTTGATCAAATCCAGAATTCCCCAGGGGTGGTGGTCATACAATAGCTCAAACAGTGAAAACCCAGTGGTACTCTGGGCAGCTTCTTGGTAGGCGAACATTAAGGCTTATTCCACCTCTGTGTGTCTCACCTGGCAACCTTTTTAAGCATAATCTTAAGGGTCCACTTGAACCATTTAACCAGCCCATTGGTTTGAGAGTGGTAAATGGATGTTCGTAGATGCCAGATTGTCAACATAGCACAGGCCTCTTTGAACACCTGAGCCATAAAATTGCTGCCCTGATCTATTAACATCTCCTTTGGCAGGCCCATATAGGTAAATATGTTAAGCAGTTCCTCTGCCACTTTGCCCATGGTCACTGTCCTCATGGGGTCCAATGTATTGGAACCCTGCATTACATCGGGGCAATGGCCCCATGACATCCACAGCCATCCATTCAAAGGGTTGTTCCATGAGCAGCATGGCAACCAGTAGAGCCTTTGGGGAACAGTTTGAGTGTGCTAATTGGCACTCTGGGCAGGACTGGCAAAACTGCCCTACTTCTTGCTGGATCCCCAGGCAAAAAACATATCTAAGAGGTGCAGTGCTGAGCTCTACCCCAGCATCAGCCTGAGTCCCAGCCCCCGTCCCCACCCCCGCCTCACCTTGAGGAGCCACTGTCTGCGCCACACTGCTCTCCCTCCCCGTGGGGATGCCAGCACAGCGAGGAGTGGAGAAGAGGAGTGAAGAGCAGAGCGGAGTGGCCCCCGCGCAGCCGAGTGGTAACTTACCACCACTAAGTGTCACGCACTGGCCCCAGTGCCTCCGCCATGCTTCATGCCCAAAGTTTCCAAGAAGCCACAGCCTAGCTCCTATCCAGGCAGGTGCGCAGCCTTAAAAAGTTATTGCTCAAAAAGATTTTTTATTGTGCACAGCCACACATGTGCACAGCTTAGAGGGAACTTTGCCCTCTTGGGTTCAATGTTTCCTCCACCCCTCCATCTTTCTGTCTTTTTTAGTTAAGTTGTTCTGAGAGGGACTCAGGGGGAGAGAGAGAAGGACAGGGAGAGAAGAAAAGAAGAGAATTTGAGATTTGACTTTCATTTAAGTGGATTTTGCGATTGCTAATCAAATATTTTTACAAAGTTTACAATTAGGCTTAAGGCAGGAAAGGTTCTTTGGGTAGATCTTTTATTAGACCAACTGAGGAGTTGGGGAAAAGTTTTTTGCAAGCTTTCGGGTGCAATTACCCTTCTTCAGGCATAGGAAGTCTCTGCTGTTCTGAAACTCCAAGGAATGAAAGAAACTAAAAGTGTGACAGGATGTCAGTGAGAAAGTAAATAGGTGAAAATTAGAAAGACAAAGGGTAGAAAATGAGGGGAGGGGAGGAAGTGGGGGAAAGAAAAGTGTAAGAGGTCAGGTCTGGCAGGTATCTGGTGAATCAGATGTCAGACAGGTTGTAATGTATCATAAATCCAATGTCTATATTGAGTCCATGATTTTTTGTATCCAGTAGATTCATGAAGTGAAGTTCATAGGCTCATCTACAGAAGGTGTTTTCTAAGTTCCCTTTGAGGATCAGAACTGAGAAATCAGAGAGTCATTGTCTTGTGAGAAGTGGGCACCCACAGGTAGTTGGGTATTCTTATCTTTTATAGATTTGCAGTCTGCATTCATTCTGAAGTGCAGTTGTTGTTTGGTTTCTCCTACATATTTTCCATCAGGGCATTTTGTGCACTGAATGAAATGTATAACATTTCTGGAAGTGCAGGTGTAATATCCAGGAATGGTGATGATTTTGTTGTGGGGTGTGGTTATTGTGGGTGTGCTGATATGTTGGCAGGTTTTGCATTTCTTGTCCTGGCAAGGAGTTTGGTACTTATTTAAAGGCTAGGATAGGTGGTCCTGGAAATACCTCTGTAAGAACTGGGTCTTCTTCTAGTAGGGGTTGCAATTGTTTGAAGATTTTCTGTGTAGGTTCCAGGGAAGGAAGTCTCTTCAGAGGCTGCAGCCTATTGGGAACGGATGGCATCCACCTCACGCTGAAGGGGAAGGAGATTCTTACCTAGAATGGAGGACCTCCTGGATAGGGCTTTAAACCGAGATTGCCAGGCGACAGGCCAACAACTGCTAGTACAAACCCAAGACATGGCAACCATGGAACCAGCAAACCAGGGAACAATAGGAAGCATAATCTGACACCAGCTGAAGAACAGGATTTTCTGGAGCACACCAGGAAGCCTAGGGCCTCTAATGGCAGGCTTAGTTGCCTGTACACAAATGCCAGAAGCATGGGGAACAAACAGGAGGAACTGGCCTTCTTGCTAACCAACAAGCAATACAATCTCATAGGGATTACATAGACCTGGTGGGACTCCACCTATGATTGGACCATAGGTATAGAGGGCTACACCTTGCAGAGGGATTGTGTTAGGAAGAAGGGTGGCAGAGTTGCCCTCTACATGAAGGAACAGTACACCTCCCTAGAAGTGGAGATTGGCAATAAAGAAGGGTGACACCATTTGAGTCAAGATACAGAAAGAGCGCAAGGAAGGGGATTTGACTGTAGGAATTTACTGCAGACCTCCAAACCAAGAGGAAGAGCTTGACCAGGAATTCTCTAGAGAACTAGCAGAGGCTGCACATTCTTGGAGCATGGTCATCGTGGGTGACTTCAAATACCATGACATCTCGTGGGATGAGCACTCAGCAAGATCTGATTGCTCACAAAGCTTACTCACTTGCACTGAAGAGCTCTGACTCAAGAAGTCTACAGGCCAACCAGGGATAAGGCACTCCTAGACTTGGTTCTGGCCAAAGGGGATGATCTACTGAGCAACCTGAGGATGGAAGGGAAACTAGGTGACAATGACCATGAGATGATTTTTCGCCATCTACCACAAGACAGGGAAATCAGTTATTAAGGTAGAAATCCTGAATTTTAGGAAAGCTGACTTCCACAAGTTTAGGAGATTGGTTGGCGAGGTCCTGCAGGACCATGGTCTGATGGGGAAGGGAGTACAAGAAGACTGCTCGTCCTCAAGGAAGTGATCCTAGGAGCACAGAAGAAGTCCATTCCTTTAAAAAAGAGTAGCAAAAGGTCTGGGAGACCCCCTTGGCTCAATAGAGAAGTCATAGACCTCCTGATATTGCAAAGAGAAGCTTATAAGGGATGGAAATCAGAAATTACCACCAAAGAGTACTCAGCAATAGCCCGCACCTGTAGGGAGCAGATTAGGAAAACAAAGGCAGAAACCAAATACAAATTGGCAACCGGAATCAAAGACAACACAAAGTCCTTCTTTAGATATGTAGGAAGTCAGGAAAAAAATAAGGGAAGCATAGGGCCCCAGATGAATGAAATGGGGCAGCTGATAAGTGACACCCAGGAGAAAACCGTACTCCTAAACAAATATTTTGCATCAGTATTCCACCAGTCCAAGGGTGTTAGCCTTCTCAACAGGATACAAGATGATCAAGGTGAAGGTGATCACCCCCCACCCCCATAGTTGGCTAAGATCTTGTAGGGGAACACCTAGAGAGGCTGAATATCTACAAGTCAGCAGGACCAGATGAACTACGCCTGAGAGTGGTAAAAAAACTGGCTGACATCACCATGAGATCTATGGCATAGCTGTTTGAGGACTTGTGGTGCTTGAAAGCAGTCCCAGAAGACTGAAAGAGGGCCAATGTGGTGTCTATCTTCACGAAAGGGAGAAAGGAGGACCCAAGAAATTACAGGCCTATCAGTTTGACCTGAATCCCTAGTAAAATACTGGAAAAAAATTATCAAAGAATCCATTATTGATAGGCTAACAGAAGGCAGTATTCTAAGAGGCAGCCAACATGGCTTGATTGAGGGCAGCTCATGCCTGACCAACCTCATTTTCTTCTATGATTAGGTAACTTGCCATCTGGACAAGGGAAAGAAGATTGATGTCATATACTTGGACTTCAAAAAGGCCTTTGATTTGGTCTCCCATGATGTCCTCATGGTAAAACTGGGAAAATATGGCCTTGACTACTTTACAGTCCAATGGCTAGGTAACTGGCTCTGAGGTAGGACCCAGAGAGTATTAATAGACAGAACTGAGTCAACATGGCAGAAGGTGACCAGTACTATCCCTCAGGATTCAGTACTTGGACCAGTGCTTTTCAACATGTTTATCAGTGATTTGGATTCAGGTGTTAAAAGCGTACTGGCAAAGTTTACAGATGACACCAAATTATGAGGGAGTGCGGTCACGCTAGAGGACAAGCTGGTGATACAGGCCGACCTAGACAGGTGGGCGGATCATAACCTGATGACGTTTAACATGGAGAAATGTAAAGTGCTCCATCTGGGGAGAAATAATCCGCAACACACTTACAGGCTTGGCAGTGAATCGCTTGCCAGCACCACTACTGAAAGAGACCTGGGGTCATGACAGACCACAGAATGAACATGAGCCACCGCTGCGATGCAGTAACTGGCAGAGCAAATCAGACACTGGCATGCATCTACTGATGCATCTCAAGCAACACTGAAGAAGTTATCCTCCTGCTCTACTCGGCCTTGGTGAGACCGCAGCTGGAGTACTGCTTCCAGTTCTGGGTGCCACACTTCAGGAAGGACGTGGAGAAGCATGAGAGAATCCAATGGAGGGCCACACACATGGGCTAGAGACGACTGGAGAGCAGGTCATATGAGGAGAGGCTGAAAGACTTGGGACTGTTCAGCCTGGAGAAGAGAAGACTTAGAGGGGATTTGGTGGCAGCCTATATTAGGGGCGTACATCAGGGCCTGGGGGAGCATCTGTTCACCAAGGCACCCCAGGGAAAGATAAAAAACAATGGGCCCAAATTGATTTAAGACCAATTCAGATTGCACATAAGGAAAAACTTCTTTACAACTCAAGTTTTGAGAGTCTGGAACAGACTCCCCCCAGAAATGGCACAGTCACCTACTCTAGCAACCTTCAAAAAACATCTTGATTCCCACATTGCAGAGGTCATCTGACCCCAGCAGTCTTTCCTACCCAAGCGCAGAGGGGCTGGACTTGATGTTCTTGTAAGGTCCCTTTGAGCCCCCAACATCTATGAATCTATATGTATGTCATAACTAATGGTGTGCAATTTGTGGGGATTTTCTTTTTGTACTGCAGTAAATCTTTGTGTGGTATCTGGGTGGCTCTTTCAAAAGTGCAATCTATCTCTGTAGAGGAGTGTCCTTGTTGGGCAAAGGCCCTTTTGAGATTTGCAAGGTGGCCATCACAGATATTCTCCTTGGTGCAAATTCAGTGGTATCGGAGAACTTGGCTGTAAATTACAACTTTCTGTATCATGGACTCAATATAGACATTGAATTTATGATACATTACAACCTGCCTGACATCTGATTCACCAGATATCTTCCAGACCTGACCTCTTACACTTTTCTTCGCCCCACCCTTCCTCCACTCCTCTCCTTTTCTGCCCATCTTCCTAATTTCCAGCTATTTACTTTTTCACGGTGAGCCTCTTTTCTACCTTGAATTACTACTACTGTAGAGTCTCCCTTACTCACCGTTGCGTTTTTCCCCCTCTCCCTTCCCTGCTCTCTCTTTTGTTTTCCTAATTTCCACCTATTTACAGTCTCACTAACATTCTGTCATACTTTTAGCTTCTTTCATTCCTTGGAGTCTCAGAACAGCAGACTTCCTATGCCTGAAGAAGGGTGCTTGTGTCCAAAAGCTTGCAAAGAACTTCTTTCCAACTACTCAGTTGGTCTAATAAAGGATATCTCATCTACCCAAAGAACCTTTCCTGCCTATGTCCTTAGACCAACACAGCTACAACCAAAAACCCAGCAATTAGGCTTAACAATGTTGCCGCAGCTGCTCCTTTGTCAGGTAGGTCTCCCTTCTTCCCCTCTCCCCCCCAACTCCTCACCCCTGCAAGAAGTGGATAAACCCTTGACCAAAATAATTTGGCTACTCAATCTAAACAGCTGGTTATTAATATATATGCAGTAGCTTGGAATGTTGTTTTAACTATGCCGTATATGAAATTCATTTGTGGATTCAGTCCCACTGCTATGGGACAAAAGTTTCTTTCTATTCCACTTTTGTAGCACATAGAAGTGAAGGACTGACCTCCCCAGAAAGAGAATTACCCTTTAACACACATTTCAGAGTTGAGACATACTTGGCAGAAGCAGCACGTGAAAGTGCACTGTAAGATGAGGAGAGCCTCAGTCTCTTAGTAAGTTCTACACCTCCCCTGAGCAGCACCTTATTTAGAGATTAATGACCCCCTATCCTTATTAAAGGTCTGTTTTAAACCCCTGAAAAGTAAGGAAGTTCAGAGTTAAAAATAAACTGCTCTTTATTAAAATATCATCAGGTCATTCCTAGCAACTTCTTCCCAGATAGTTGGAAAGAAGATCACTCAACTGTCCTCTGCTTGTGAAGACTTACAAGAGACTTTCATGTGGAGGAAACTTACCCATGTTTGAGAAACTTAATTTTTTCTTAAGTCTAATTACCCCTTTTCAGAATTATTCAGTTAAACAGATTCATTTATATCTCATGTTTACAGTCTCTGCTTGACCCAGCAATGGCAATGTTAATTATGTAGTAGTTTCCATGGCAAGATACTAACATCATACACAAGAATGACTTTACTGAAAGATTAATCTTTCTGAAGGAAAGATTTCCTGGATACTGTTGTAGATAGTGTCAAGGAAGCAGTAAGCATGGGGATTAAGTTATTCAGAAATCATGCCACAGAGTCAGGGTAAAATACAGCATTAGGGACTCTTCTTCCCAAGTAAGGCACAAATAACTCAGAGAGAAGAATTGTAACTACACATGCTAAATCAATTCAATCTCTTTCAAGAAACACTTTAGAATAGTGGTTCTCGACCTTTCTAGACTCAAGAAGCCTCTCCATAACTTTAGTGAATTCAGTGGTACCCCTTTTCAAAAACTCATGTATGTATTACAGTGCCTAGCTTCTTGCAGAGGGGGCAAAGAAGCCTGAGCCTGTCCTTATGGCTAGGGACAGACATTACACATAAACCAGTTTAAGTGATCACAAACTGGTTTAAACCTGTAACAGAACAGCTGTTCAGTGCACATAAACCACTTGAAAGTGATCAAAACCGATTTGAGATAAACCTGGTTGAATGTAGTATCAGACTTAGCTGATTTGGGTCAAACCGGTTTATGCAATGTCTGTCCCAAACCCCTTGCTGGTTTAAGATAAACCAGACACCACCAGCATCCTGGCACGTTCTCTGGGCTCTGCTCCACAGCACAGCTAGCCCCTCTGCTCTGCTCCCTGGCTGTAGCTTCGGCAGAGACCTGCAGGCACAGAGCATTTGCCTGGCTTCTCCCTACTAAACAGGGATTATTCCCTGCTCCCCTCTGCCTTACGCAGACACCTAAGCATTAGCTAGCAGACCACATGCTGGCTATGGTCCATGCTGTGGAAGACTACAGGCTGACAGACTTTTTGGATCTAATCAACAGGTAGCTTAATATCCTTCCTTGGAATAGCTGTTTAAGAAGAGCTCCATTAGTTAATGGAGAGAGACTTTGGTTTCTTAATGGGTTGATAAACACTGAGTTAGGGGTGATAAACATTCCCTGTTGGGCTGCTTAGAAGGGGGGAATAATCAGAGTCCTGCCAGAGCCTGGCCATGCCCCCCTCAACTCAATGTGCCTGCATTTCTGGGATGTCTGTCTGGTTACAAAACTGATTTAGCCTAGCCAGGTTAGTCTAACCTGCAAAGATTGAATCGATTCAGGCTCAGGTTTTTTGAATGTCTGTTCTTAGCCTATCTCCTCACACCTGAAGCCTGAGCCTGTCTTTATCTCCTTATTTCCTCACTTGACTCATCTCCTCATACTTCCTGTGACACTCTTCAAAGGCTCTGGTGACACCTCAGGGTGCCAAGAACCTAGGTTGAGGATCACCACTTTAACAGATCTAATTTTATTTTAAATATCTTTAGGCTGCATTAGAAGAACAATAACTGGTTAGGACTGTAGACTGGCTTTGCTAAATTTCTTTCAGAATTTTTCAGGCCCTCACTGAGCGACCAAAAAGCAACGTTTCAAGTCTTCAAAAATGTTCCAGTTTGTTTTCAAAAGGAAGTAGATAGGTCATGGAACATCCTAGATCCAGAACCCCTTGACATTCTCATTAAAAAATACAATATTTGATTTTTTCCAAGGAATGAAGAATATAGCATCAATGCAATTCAAGTTTTATTGGCATTCATTAAGGCATGTCCTAGGTTACTCAAAATTGGCTGCAAATGATTTGTATGATGTCTTGCCAAAGTCTTAGCGAGTTATGTACACAAACCACTGAAACGCAGCCACCTCAGATATGAAATACAATACTTTAGCAAAAAACAAACAAACAAACACAGAAATGGATTAGAAAGGGGTGTCAAAAATACCACTTGTCACAGTTCAGATCTGGACCACAGAGATCCTTGGGGGATAAATAGCGGTATCAACCACAGGAGTAAATGTAGCTGTTGCCACCCACACTTGCCCCCAACAGGACTTCGTGCCCAGATTTTGGCAGCAGGCCCTGCCCCCACCTGTCTTGGAGCTGTACATTTGACACCCCTGGATCAGGACAATTTGGATAATGGCCTTTTTTGCAAGTAGTACATGGAATCTTTAACCACCACCAATGACTAGGACTTGAACTTTATTATTTTATTGAGAGCCTTTCCAATAGTTGCTTATCTCAACTGTGCTATAGTACTGATACAGTACTTTGTGTGCTTGTACTGAAACCGCAAAAGAAGTCAGCCCTTAATTTTCCTGTTGTCTCCTGGCTATGCAGTACCCAAGTTGTCAATTTTGGATATCTAAAACATTGTACTCAAGTCCCTTGGTGTTAAAAGGTGCTGAGCATCCACAGTTCTCAGTGAATTCAGCTGAACTACATATGCCTAGCACTTATGAAAAAAACCCCAGATAATCAAATTAAATACCTCTATTTTAGAGATCAAAGATTGAAAATTCTGGTCTAAACTCCAAGTAGGTTTGCACAATGCACATTTCTCCCCCTCCCCTACCTCTCTCATTGAGACAACACCTAAGTCATAGACTTTAAAAACTATTTCATGTGCGTCCCAAGTGAGCTGGGTTCATTCCTCAGTAACAGACCCAATGTATACAAGCAACAAAATAGACTTAACCTTAAGCTACAAGCCTAGCTTAAGTCAAACATCCATTAGAAATTAAATACATGCTTTATTTAAAGTAGATTTTTGTATTCAAGAGCTTTCACAAATTTGTATTATTGCTATACAGTAGGGGAAAAATCATAGATTCATAGATGTTAGGGTCAGAAGGGACCTCAATAGATCATCAAGTCCAACCCCCTGCATAGGCAGGAAAGAGTGCTTGGTCTAGATGACCCCAGCTAGATGCTTATCTAACCTCCTCGTGAAGACCCCCAGGGGAGGGGAGAGCACCACCTCCCTTGGGAGCCCGTTCCAGACCTTGCCCACTCGAACTGTGAAGAAGTTCTTCCTAATGTCCAATCTAAATCTGCTCTCTGCTAGCTTGTGGCCATTGTTTCTTGTAACCCCCAGGGGCGCCTTGGTGAATAAAAACTCACCAATTCCCTTCTGTGCCCCCGTGATGAACTTATAGGCAGCCACAAGGTCGCCTCTCAACCTTCTCTTGCGGAGGCTGAAAAGGTCCAGTTTCTCTAGTCTCTCCTCGTAGGGCTTGGTCTGCAGGCCCTTAACCATACGAGTGGCCCTTCTCTGGACCCTCTCCAGGTAATCCGCATCCCTCTTGAAGTGCGGCGCCCAGAATTGCACGCAGTATTCCAACTGCAGTCTGACCAGCGCCCGATAGAGGGGAAGTATCACCTCCTTGGATCTATTCGTCATGCATCTGCTGATGCACGATAAAGTGCCATTGGCTTTTCTGATGGCTTTGTCACACTGCCGACTCATGTTCATCTTGGAGTCCACTAGGACTCCAAGATCCCTTTCTACCTCTGTGCCACCAAGCAGGTCATTCCCTAGGCTGTAGGTGTGCTGGACATTTTTCCTCCCTAGGTGCAGCACTTTGCATTTCTCCTTGTTGAACTGCATTCTGTTGTTTTCTGCCCACTTGTCCAACCTGTCCAGGTCTGCTTGCAGCTGTTCCCTGTCCTCCGGCGTGTCCACTTCTCCCCATAGCTGTGTGTCATCTGCAGACTTGGACAGAATACATTTCACTCCCTCGTCCAAGTCGCTGATGAAGACATTAAAGAGTATCGGTCCAAGGACCGAGCCCTGCGGGACCCCACTGCGCACACCCTTCCAGGTCGAAACCAACCCATCCACCACGACTCTCTGGGTGCAACCCTCCAGCCAATTCGCCACCCACTGGACTGTGTAGTCATCCAAGTCACAGCCTCTTAACTTGTTCACCAGTATGGGGTGGGATACTGTATCGAAGGCCTTCCTGAAGTCTAAGTATACGACATCCACCCCTCCTCCTGTGTCCAGGCCTTTCATAACCTGGTCATAAAAAGAGACTAGATTAGTCAGGCACGATCTGCCTGCTACGAACCTGTGCTGGTTTCCCCTCAGCATAATTTGTCCTGCTGGGCTCTTGCAAATGTGAGCCTTGATAATTTTTTCAAAGATTTTGCCAAGGATGGAGGTGAGACTGACTGGCCTATAGTTGCCCGGGTCCTCCTTCCTCCCCTTCTTGAAGATGGGGACCACATTGGCCCTTTTCCAGTCCTTCGGGACTTGGCCCGTGCGCCACGAGCATTCAAATATTCCCGCCAGTGGCTCTACAATGATGTCGGCCAGTGCCTTCAGTACCCTCGGATGGAGCTCATCCAAGCCTGCCGACTTAAAGGTATCCAGTTCTTCCAAGTGACTCTGCACCATCTCAGGGTCTACGCATGGTAGTCTGGTGCCTTGCTGCTGCCTCTCTCTACAACCCCAGTGAGAGACTTGTCGTGCCCCTCGCTTAGGAACACTGAGGCAAAGAACTTGTTGAGGAGTTCAGCCTTGCCCCCCCTGTCCGTCACCAATTGTTTCTGCCCATTTAGCAGGGGTCCTATTCCTCCCTGGGCCTTCCTTTTACTCCCTATATATCTAAAAAACAATTTCTTGTTGTCCTTTACTTGGGATGCCATCCTCAGCTCCATGGTACCTTTGGCCTGTCTAACTACCTCCCTACAAGCGCAAACAGAGGAGATATATTCATCTTTGGTGATCTCTCCGTTTCCACTTTTTATGTGCTCCCCTTTTGGCCTGTAGGCTGCCCTGGATTTCTCTGGTCAGCCAAGGAAGCCTCCTGGCCCCTTTCCCTCTTTTTCCTCGCATCGGGATCGTCTCGCTTTGTGCCCGAAGGATCATTTCCTTAAGGCACAGCCACCCTTCTTGGGCTCCCATCACTTCAAAACTCCTACTCTGCAGTGCATCCTTGACTAATCGCCTGAGTTCATTGAAATCAGCTTTCCTAAAGTCTAGCACTTTCACCCTACTAGTTACCTTACCCACTCGACGTCTTATGGTGAATTCTATTATTAGGTGATCACTGTCCCCCAGATGGCTACTGATCTGTAGGTCCCCTACCATGTCATCCCCCGTTGCCAATACCAGATCCAGTATGGCATTCCCCCTAGTGGGACCATGTACCTCCTGTGTCAGGCGGAGGTCCTGTACACAGGTTAGAAACCTGTGTGAACAGTGGGCCTTTGCCGTTTGCGTGTCCCAGCAGATTTCTGGGTAGTTTAGGTCCCCCATAACTACCGCCTCTTTAGCTTTTATGGTCTCCGAGAGCTGCCTCAGGAGCCCCAAATCTATTTCTTCCCCTTGGTGTGGGGGTCTGTAGCAGACCCCTACCACCAAATCCCTTTCTCCTTGCCCCCCATGTAGCCTAACCCACAATCCTTCTACTTCCTCGTCCTTTGATTCCGTCTTGATGAGGGTCGATGTATATTGTTCATTGACATAGAGCGCAACCCCTCCCCCTTTTTTCCCCACCCTGTCCTTTCTGTACAATCTATAACCCTCAATATGGGATGAATCCCACCAGGTTTCCGTTAGCCCTACTAAGTCATAGGTGTTTTGTGCAAGCAGGAGCGCTAGTTCATCCTGCTTGTTCCCCATGCTCCTAGCATTAGTATATAGGCACTTGAGCCCTGCGACTGGTGCCTTAACTGCCCCCCCGCTCTGAGTCCCAAGGGGCCCCTTATTTCTTACCTTCTCATTGCTTACCTGTGCTGTAGTGCTGGCTGCCCCATGGTTTGCAGGTTCCCAATGTTCTCCTTCTTCAGGCTGGGCTGTCCTTGTGGGTGCCACATGGTTTGGTGGTCCACAGCTTCCCCCGCCCTCAACTTCCCCTCCCCCCGACGAGCCTAGTTTAAAGCCCGCCAGAGGAGATCTGCCAACCTAGAAGAAAACACACGCTTACCTTATCATGGAGGTCTGTCGTTGTCTTGGAAGACTGGAAAAAGGAAAGTATAGTGCCTATTAAGAAAAAAGGTGGGGCAAGGGGGAAGGAATGAAAAGACATGTGGAATCACAAACTTATCAATCTGACCTCAATATCTGGAGGGGGGGAAAAAATCATGGAACAGGTTATCAGGAGCTATTTCTAAGCACATGGAGATCAGGAAAAGCTTACAAGTTTATCAAGAGAAAATCATGCCCAACTAGCTTGATTTTCTTCTATGGAGCTGGCAGGCTCTGCAAATGGAAGGACAGCAGAACCTTTAGCAAGGTTTTTGACACTGTCTCCCATGATAATCTCATTTGTAAACTAAAGAAATACATTCTAGATGAATGCAGTATATAGTAACTGGTTGGACTGTTTTACTGAACCAGTAGTCAACAATGGCTCAATACCTCTTCTCAATTAGAGATTAAGGAAGCTTCCTCAGGGCCATGTCTTGGGTCCAATATTGCTTAATATCTTCAATAATTATTTTTAGGATGGGACGAGTGCACATTCAGCAAAGTTGTTGACAACAACTAGTTGGGCAGAGTTTCAGACACACTAGAGCAAGGGATCAGCAATCTATAGCCCAAGTCATGTTATCCAGCCTGCAGAGCTGGGGGGGTTCTCCTGAGTGGTGCTGGACATAGAGTCTGTCCAGATTTACGTGAAAAATTTAAATGGCTAAATTATAATATCAGTGCCTTTTGCACAAGAATATAAACTCATGTCTTGGATCACCTGAAACATAATACAGTTAATCCCATCTCTGGCTTCGGTATCAAGTATACCCCATGCCCATCTACTCTAAATTGATTATGAGTAAGTTTCCCTTTCAAAGTGATTGCCTTTCCCTTATCATATTCCTCACCAATCTAGGCATCTGTGCCAGTTGGAAAATATTTTGGGATCTGCTTTGTTATAACAAAGACCTATACAGTGCCTTACAATTCATGTTCTCGGGTGCTCAATTCAAGTAATTAAGTCCTATTGCAATTAATCAAGTAGTATACCTCCAGTTTAGGGTGTTAGGCTCAAGCAATCAAGCCATACTATAGTTAGGCAAATGATAACTCTCCTGAGCAATCAAGGGTCTTTGTGCATGTCAGTTTCATCCACAACAACCAGAGATGGATCCAAAAAGGCTATTTACAGCACAACCAAAGGACAATGACTTCATCAGAGTCTCCACTGAAGTCTCATCGGAGACTCCATCCTACAAGGACTGGAAGGCCCCACCTGCCGGCCTGACCCCATGGCGTGGGAGGCCTGCTTCATGCCTGGGGCTCGGGTTCGGGACATCACGGAGAGGATCCCGGCCTACATCTGACCTGCAGACCAGTACCCCATGGTTGTCATCCGCATGGGAACGAATGACGTGGCCAGGGGCAACCCTGACCGCATTATGAAGGACTTCGAGGCTCTGGGGGCCAAGCTTAAGGAGACAGGGGCACAGGTGGTATTCTCCTCTCTTCTTCCGGTGAGTAGGCAAGGACAGCGACACGAGGCCTGCATTGGCGAGGTCAACCGGCGGTTACGGAGTTGGTGCTGCCAGGTGGACCTTGGGTTCCTAGATAATGACCCATGCTTTTGGGCGAGGGACTTGCTGGGGTGGGATGGGCTTCACCTCTCTCCTAAAGGCAAGCGTGTCTTCTCTTCCAGGTTGGCTGATCTCGTACAGCAAGCTTTAAACTAGCCTCACTGGGGGAGGGGGCCACAGGAAGACAAGGAGACACCACCCGAGCAAGACAGGTGACACATGCAAGGCGTGCCCAGGTAAGAAACAGGGGTCCAGATAGTCTTCCTAATCGGGGTGGGGTGGCATGCACAGCTATGCAAGGCCTTAAATGCCTATATACCAATGCTCATAGTATGGGGAACAAACAGGAGGAACTCGCCCTCAGAATAGCCAGTTCAAACCCAGACACAGTAGGGCTTACAGAAATGCGGTGGGATTCATCCCATGACTGAGCAGTTAGCATTAGGAGCTATAGGCTTTACAGGCAGGATAGAGAAGGAAGGAAGGGAGGGTGTGTGACACTCTATGTCAAAAAGCAATACACATCCTCTGCCAGCAAAATGGGGTCAGAGGAGGGGCAAGCTGAAGTGCTCTGGGTCAAGATACAAAGGGGCCGGGGGTAGAGGGATTTAACAGTGGGGGTCTACTACAGACCCCCCAACCAAGGGGAGGAGCTGGACCCGGAATTTTCAGGCCAGCTTGCAGAGGCACTTAAGGCAAGGGATGAAGTTGTCATGGGTAATCTAAATTACCCAGACATCTGCTGGGAGGAGCAGTCAGCCAGGTCAGACCGTTCCAGGAGGTTCCTGGCCAAGATACAGGACCTCCACTTAACCCAGGAGGTGCACAGTCCCACCAGAGGAAATGCCCTGTTGGACCTGGTCCTGGCCACAGGCGATGATCTGGTAAGGGGGCTCCAGGTCCTTGCTTGCTGGAATTCATCATCCAGTGCAGGATGACAACAGCCTAAAGCAAGGCAGTAGCCCTAGACTTCAAGAGGGCCAACTTCAATGAGTTGAGATTAGTGGGAGAGGCGCTGGGGTTCTCAAGGGCAGGGGAACTCAGTGCCCAAGATGAGTGGTCGTTCCTCAAGGAGACGATACTCAGGGCCCAAAGGGTGACGATCCCAACAAGAAGCAAGGGGGGCAAGAGTGCCCAAAAGCCCCCCTGGCTCAACAAGGACGTCCGGGAAGGCCTGGTTGCCAAAAAGGTGGTGTACACCTGGTGAAAGGGAGGGGGGCTACCTCCACTGCTCAAGCCTGTAGGGGGGCTGTTAGGAAAGCTAAGGCGGACATAGAGCTAGGACTAGCGTCCAAGGTCAAAGATAATAAAAAGTCCTTTTTCAAATATATAGGGAGGATGAAGAAGGCACCGGGAAACGTGGGGCCCCTGCAAGATACGCTGGGCAATCTGGTGGTTGTGCCAGAGGAGAAGGCAGACCTCTTTAACAAATTCTTCACCTCCGTTTTCTTGTGCAGGGACCGGGACTCCCCCAACATGATTCAAGATGGACTCGAGGGGAATGCCTCCAGACCTAAGGTTGAGGAGGACTGGGTTAGAGTGCTTCTGGAGGGGCTGGACGTGTTCAAATCAGCAGGTCCAGATGCTCTCCACCCCAGGGTGTTGAGGGAGCTAGCAGGGGTTATTACAGGGCCCATGGCATGGCTTTACGAGCGCTCATGGTGCTCGGGCCAGGTGCCAGATGATTGGAAGATAGTCAATGTGGTCCCCATCTTTAAAAAAGGGAGGAGGGAGGACCCGGGCAACTATAGGCCCGTCAGTCTTACTTCAATCCTGGGGAAACTCTTTGAGAAGATCATCAAGGAGCACATCTGTGATGGGCCAGCATCGGGGATGATGCTAAAGGGCAATCAGCACAGTTTCATTAGGGACAGGTCATGTCAGACCAACCTGATTACCTTTTAAAATCAGGTCACAAAACCATTGGATGTAGGTGTCGCCGTGGATGTAGTCTTTCTGGACTTCAGCAAGGCCTTTGACACTGTCGACCACCCCAACCTCATTAAAAAAACTAGGCGACTGTGGCATCGATGCCTACATGGTCAGATGGACTGCAAATTGGCTGAAGGGTCATACCCAGAGGGTGGTGGTGGATGGGTCATATTCGACCTGGGGGGAAGTGGGCAGCAGAGTCCCCCAGGGCTCGGTCCTTGGGCCCGCACTGTTCAATTTCTTTATCAGCGATTTGGACGACGGGGTGAAAGCAAGTTTAAATTTGCTGATGATACCAAAACTTGGGGTGAGGTGGGCACGCTAGTAGGGAGAGAAAGACTGCAGCAAGACCTGATTAGGTTGCAGGGATGGGCTAACAAAAACAGAATGCATTTCAATACTGACAAGTGCAGGGTGCTGCACTTGGGCAGTAGTAACCAGCAGCACACTTATAAGATGGGAAACTCCCTTCTTGAGAGCACGGAGGCAGAAAGGGATCTTGGAGTCATTATTGACTCCAAGATGAATATGAGCTGACAATGCGAGGTCACGGTCGGCAGGGCTAACCGGACCCTATCATGCATCCACAGATGCATCTCAAGTAGGGCCAAGGAGGTGGCCCTCCCCCTCTACGTGACACTGGTAGTACTGTCTTCAGTTCTGGGCACCCCACTTCAAGAGAGATGTGGACAACATTGAGAGGGTCCAGAGGACGGCCACCCGCATGATCTGGGGACAGCAGGGCAGACCCTACAATGAGAGGCTACGGGACCTGAACCTGTTCAGCCTTCACAAGAGAAGGCTATGGAGGGACCTTGTGACCATCTATAAACTCACTAGGAGGGGACCAGAAGGGTTTGGGGGAGACCTTGTTTCCCCTAGCGCCCCCAGGGATAACAAGGAATAACGGCCACAAATTGTTGGAAAGTAGGTTTAGATTAGACATCCGTAAGAACTACTTCACTGTTAGGGTGGCTATGATCTGGAACCAACTTCCAAGGGAAGTGGTGCTGGCTCCTACCCTGGGGGTCTTTAAGAAGCAGCTCGATGCCTACCTGAGTGGGGTCATTTGAACCCAGTTTTCCTCCTGCCCAGGCAAGGGGTCAGACTTCAAGAGCTATAAGGTCCCTTCCGACCCTACTTCTATGATTCTATGACCACCGCCCTGTCAGCTTTGTCTGGACCCTGATCTGCAATCCATCAAGAAAAATGTACTTTGAAGAGTCAGTATAAGATAAGAATGAGGCTGCCAGCAAGGCACGCTCATCTCAGAAGGGAAACACCACACTGACCCATCATAACCTGCGCCCAGCTAGCCACCCTAAGTAACGAATCTACGCTTGGTGACACGCTGCAAAAATCAGGGCTGCTTCCTCATCCATGTTGGTGAGAAAACCACTATTACAGCTAGAAATACTGGACTTGATTTTAGCTTGTTTTATTTGTAGATTGCAATAGCCTACCTGGCATTTTCCTGTATAATGCGTTATTTAACTAGTAAAGTCTTTCAGCTAACTATCAATAGAAGCATCATGTCAGTCTTCCTAAATGCTAAGCAGCCCATTTTAATTGCAACAGGTGGTGATAGTAGTATGGTGGGGGAGAGTGGTGACTACCTGGGCTCTGGCTCCAACAGCATGAACCAGGTTGGAAGTGGTCTATGCTAGAAGCAACCCATACTCAGAGCTAAGTGCTACTGAAGTGGTCCCTTTGCTGCCAAATGTTGCAGATCCACACTCTGGAGAGTGGGGCTAAGATTCAAAATGACATTGATAAACTGGAGAAAGGGCCTGTAATCAACCAAATGAAATTCAGTAAGAATAAATGTGAAGTTCTGCATTGGAGATGGAACAATTGCATACACAAATACAGACTGGGGAAGATTTTGCTAGGCTGAAGTACTGCAGAGAACTTGAGAGTTGTCATATTGAATGAAATAGTTTGAATGTTTGTAATGGTTGCCCATTAGCCAGTTTCAGGAAGAAGATAAGATTTATCTCCTTATCTAGGTCATTGTTTTGGACTACGTGTGGAAGATCCAGACTTTGCTTAAAGTTTTAACTCTTGAATTTTATCTTTAGAAGTCTTTAACAAAGAGAACCTGAAAATTGACCCTTAAGCAAATATCCTGAGTTCCGAGAGATCAAACCCTAGAGCCTTTTGACCAGATTGGTAAGAAAAGGTCACTTGCAGTGGTATGGAAGTTCCCCAAAGTAATTAATATGATCAACAAAAGACACTAATTACTAAGCAAAAGAATCTGTTGAGTAAGATCCGAGCCCAAATTTAGGGGTAATGACAGGTTTGAGTAGGAGGAGCCCAAGAAGGTAACTCACTCAATAAAAACTGTAACTTACTCTCCCAAATTGGAGGTGACTATACTTGCAGAACAACGAAGGAAGAATCGCAAGTGTAGGCCGGATCAGACTGATCACCTGAACCACCCTCTCCGTGAACACGAATCTTAGTTCATGCTGAAGCCACGGAGCACCTGAAAGGGACTGAAGGAAGGGGACTTAGTCCTATCACTGCTGAGGCCAGCCCATTGAATCGTATTGCTAAGGCGAGCCCATTGAACCGTACTACTGAGGCCAACCCATTAAATTGTACTACTGAGGAATTAAACCATATTTAGGTGTTTGGATTCTCGGAATTCTAGGATTGTAAGTATATTATGAAAAATAATAGTATTGATTCAAATTTAACTTTTAGTTGTAAATGTAATTGTTTTTGTAATACTAATTCTTATAGCATTGTTTGGGAAGGAAGTGCATTCGGAGTATTGTTTCTGATATATGTAATTATCGTGTTCTTAATGTTTGTGGTGTTTCTTAAAGCTAAGCAGTGTTATATACGTAGCAAAGAATTTTAAAATAAAATTGTGTTGTATAAATTAAGTGTGTAATCATTGTGAAATCGTGCAATCAACTAACTACTCCCCCAGCCAGTGCATCAAAACGAATCAGTAAATTGTGTGGGATCTTCTCTATTCCATAACCCACTAGAGACATGGTGTCACGAACAGGATGCGCTGGTTGCCCATTTCAAAATGGGATGAATGTGTTGCAGCATTGCACGTTCCACAATGATAATGAGGGAACTTGGAAGGTAAATATAAGGGATCTTAATAATGAGGATGAAACAATCACGTATAGTTTTATGTTTACACAAGAAAGTTTAAGATGCTGTTTGGGAGGAATTCAGAAATCATATGGTCCACAAGATTGGAGTTTAGAAAATAAGGAAGTAAAGCCAGAAGTAAAGGTGTGTAGGAAGAAAAAGTAGAAAAGAAGAGGGAGGTTTTCGAGAGATAATGCGAAAGGTGTTAGGGAAAGGAGTTTACGATCAGTTAAAATTGCCACTAGCAAGGGAGATAACATGTAAACGAGCAGGAGAGATACTAAGAGAGTTAGAAGTAAGTTGGAAACAAGCATCAGGAGGTCCTTTGAAAAAACCTAATTACCCGTCCCTCTTAGGGGAGGCAGCTCGGGGAATCATTCACTTATTGCATGAGGTAGAATTTAGCGGCCGAGAATAATGTTTTAAAATTGGTTATGAACCAGAGTAAAGTGAATGAAACAGAGGAGCATGGAGAGAAACCAAGTAAAATATCTGTGCAACCTACTGCACCCTCTCCAATTGCTCCATCCACTCTACCCCCATATGCAGAAGTTACAGTAGAACTGAAAGAATTAAAAGCTGACTATGAGGTAGGAGAAGTAGCTAAAGGTAGAGCAGAGCCAATACTGGAGGCATGTCCTATAGTAACTACCACTTGGAAACAACAAGGAACAAATCCTGCAATTAGGCAGCATATCTATAGAGAAAGGAACAGGGAGGAAATAGAGGATTTGGCTAGGAGACCAGCACGACGTACTAATGAAAATTGCTGTGTGTGGCTAGGAAGGATTATAGAGGAAGAAAACGGAATAGGGACCCTATTAAGTTCAGAGGAGGCCCTTCCACTAATGAGAAATTTGGGATGGAGTAAGGGGGCAATTCTCATAAATACCATGAATATAATTCCGGGAGGCATGTATCCCATAACTTTAGCTGGATTAATTGCCACCGGGGTAAAAAAATCATTTGGGAGCTCTAAACTTTCCCCAAAATTTAGAAGGGGGTATGAATAACATCAGGTACAGAATATGGGGAATTAGTTTTGCCCATTGGACAGCACCCCCAAACACCCTAGCGGCAGTACAACAGAGATTAAGGAATAATTCTTTGTTTATCAGCACTCCTGAACAAGTAACTTGCAACAGGATGTCGTTAGAGGTAGCAGCAAATGTACTGAAAACTCCAGGAGTAAAAGCCTGGTTACTACTGCTGGTGGGGCAGACACCTTGGGAGGTAGCTGATCAAATAGGAACCATAGTACAGGAGGAAGAAATCAAGAAAAAGCCCAAATTAATAATATAGAACACCATGTGCACACTCCTTATCATCCACAATCTAATGGGGTTGTGGAGAGACACATTGGTATTTTGAAGACACAATTGAAAACAAATTTAAAATCAATTTCCTTTAAAAACTGGGATGCAGTATTGCATGTAACCTTAATTCAGTGCAATAATGATAAAACCATGTGGTTGAAACACGAAAAGAAAGAATTTCCAGTGTGGACATATAAGTATAAAAAAGATGATAAAGTGTGGATACACTTACCCAAAGAAGAAAAAGTAACAAAAGGTGTAATTGATCAACTGGGAAAACATCCCAACACTTATTTTTGTTTAACTGAGGAAAATCAAACAATATTAGTACACCAAAGTTGGCTAACCTCACGAAGCTAGGCCTCACAAGGACCTAAGCAATGATAATTTTGTTACAGGTGTCAAGGATTGAAGCGGCAACAGTGGGAGATCAAGGATGAAAATGATCCCAGAGATGAAAACTAGATGTGGCTAACCAGTGCAACATTATGCAGACCAGTACCTAGACCATCCAACGTGATTCTGGGATATAATGCTGACGTATGGAATCTCACAATACCAGGTTATTCCCTTAAATGTAATATTCCTTGGGAAGGACCATGGAACCCCTCCAAATTATTAAATCCTCGTGATATAATTAATGGACCGTATCCATATGGCATTAATTTAACAGAAGCAGGGATAAATGAAACTGAGTACTATCCAACACCATGGGGTTTTGTGAGAACACACCCAGAAAAGGGTGTATTTGGGGTAAAATTAACTATTATACCAGTAGGGTTATTTGAAAATGCTACAGTAGACCCCTATGGTATCATCCAATGTAAGTGGAATAAACTTTTCTGGAAACCTAACACAGTCCAGAACAGTGGCCGGCTTACCACTAGCACTTGGTGTCGGACTATAGTACATACTAGAAAAGGGATATTACCTTATCTCTTAATCATAAGGGATCCACTGTACCAAGAACAAAGTACAGTAGCCTGGCATTTAAAATCTCCTGAATATTCCCGCACTGCCATGCGCATTACATATAACATTAACTGCATGCAACCACAAAGAAAGCGCAGGTCAGTCTGGACAGACTGGGCACAGCAAAATCAAGATAAAGAATGGGAAGAAACAGTAAAACCTGAATTCATGTCACTTTTGGGATTTGCCACTACACATGTGACCATTACAAAAAACATTACACAAAGAATGCAAAATTTCGTAACATTAACTGAACAAAATGAAAATATCACTAATTCTCACATGAAGAAAATCCAAGCTAGATTACAGTTCATCACCTGTACTCAATTTCATGAATCCAGCACCTTTGAACAATTTATTGTAACAAATTTAAAGAAAAAAGACAGGAGTGATTTGATGATGATTACCTAATACAGTTGAAGGGTGGTTATAAAGAGGATGGAGACAGACTTATTTCTACGGTTTCAGGGGACAGGACAAGGAGCAATGGTGCTAAATTGTGGCAAGAGAAATTTAGGTTGGATATTAGGTAGAATTTTCTCACTATGAGGGTGTTTAAGCATTGGAACAAGCTACCCAGAGAGGTTGTGAAATCTCCATCTTCAGATGTTTTTAAGACCAGGCTGGACAGACACTTGACTAGGATGATTTAGTCAGTGATGTCTTGAGCACTGGGTCTATTGCATTAGATGACCTCATGTGGTCTCTTCCACATTTACTTTTCTAAAGTTTTTCCCATGAGCTTCAGAGACTGCAAAATAAGCACTGCTGCTAGATAGTCTTTATTTTCCTTTAACAAAGTACACAAAGGCACAAAATTCACGGAATATATTGTCATTATTGTACATGTATAAATAGTGCTTAGTATTCAAGTACAATCAAGTGCAGAGACTTCCTATATTTTATGTAAACACAAACTAGTTCTCGTGCCTTTGGCATTGCCTGCATTGCAGAGAAGCCAAGAAATATAATATCCTAGTGCCATTTAACCATACTCTGTCAAAAAAACAGACAAATGACAAAGTTGTTAGTTATAATGACACTTTCATACTGCTTAAGCTGAATGCCTATAGACATGTTAAGCCTGTAAACATCTAGACACTTAAAATTCATTCAATCCATTTTAATAAGTAAGCATACAAATCTTAAAAGTTCACTAAACCAAAACTCCACTAGACAAGTCATTGCCAATTATTATTGAAGTTCTAGGTTTAAGAACCAAAAGGGACACTAGTTTTTAGGTCACCTATATGGGAACCAGCAATACTTCATTTTAAATATGCAAAATAGAACCAAGGCTACCTATGACTGTGTTAAACTTCAACCAACTGTACATTCTGCAGTGCATTAGCTCACTGAAAAAGAGTACACATTTAATTTACAGTACCCAGTAGTCCACATAAGCTTTGACATACTGTGGTAGTGAGGCAGTTTGAGCTCAAGTGAGATTTTAAATCATTCTGTTTTAAAAAAGCCCACCTGAAGAGTAACAACAGGCATGACAAAGCTAAAACTAGCTATAGAAGGCACTTGAAGCATTATTCTGCTTCTATGACAGACTCTTCACTTTGTTCAGCTGGAGCAGCAAAATCAGACTGAATAATTGCCAATTCTGTTTCATTATCCGTCTTGTCTTTCTCAAGCTCTTCAGCTGACTTGTCCTCTTGCTGCTCAGTAGCTGATGCTGTGGCTTCTATCTGGTTTGTCTCAATAATGTGTGTAACTTCAGGTTCTGTAAAACCAAAACAATATCAATCATTAAATGATTTCTATTAATAAAGATATAGTTAACACTTGCATAAAAACATATGTAAAATTTATACTCCATAACATTTTTCAGTTAGATTCAGATTTAGACTATTGTTACTTTATAAAAGCTTTAAAATACCAATAACTGATTGAGATGATACAGAATGATATCAAACTTTGTGGGTAGGAAAATAAAAAAAAGGAGCACAATGGAAGGGAAAAAGTATCAGAATCGGGCTGAAAGCTCTCAAGAAAGCTTCGTATATTTCTTGTTTATTTAACATACGTGTATTGCGCATACACACATTAAAAGAACATGAATCTTGACAAGCACTTCAGAGTTAGGAAATACCAGAACTAAAATTCCCTGTACAACTTTTATTTGGCCTCCCTGTAAGGTGCATTATACCCCAATCTATTCTTCTGTCCCCATAATGCATTATGGCACCAGAGACACCAACTGGCTCAGAGACACATGAGCTTTCAGGGCAAAAATCTACTTAGTCTCATCCTGGGTCTCATCCTAGATGAAACAAAAGGTTCTTTAGAAAAGTAGCACAGACAATCCTAGTGCTGGAGTTTCTTTATTTTAGAGAGCATAATTTGGCAACTTTAAGTACTCATTTAATCTATATTTGTACACTATTTCCTAAGTATTCTTAAGTTTTCAAAATAGCCTTCTGAAAAAAATTGGAATTCCAGTGTCATCATATACTGCAAGTCATTGACAGAGCTGAAATTTAAACACATTGCACTGGCCTTCCAACTTAAAAGGTAATAGATGGAACGTGACAACCTATGCAACAGTCAGCTTCAGCATATCATGGGACACAAGTTTCAGAGAAATCTGCCTACAGCACAGGTACAACAAGTCTCAGGATCTGGGGATTCTACTACAGGCTCTGGTACAGTGCGGTGCCTAGATTCATTTATGTTAGGGTCGGAAGGGACTTCAACAGATCATTGAGTCCGACCCCCTACCCTGGGCAGCAAAGAGTGCTGAGGTCAGATGACCCCAGCCAGATGCCTATCCAGCCTGCTCTTAAAGACCCCCAAGGTAGGGGAGAGCACCACTTCCCTTGGAAGCCCTTTCCAAATTCTGGCCACCCTTACCGTGAAGAAGTTCTTCCTGACGTCCAGTCTAAATCTGCTCTCTGTCAGTTTGTGACCGTTGTTCCTTGCTATCCCAAGAAGCGCTCTGGTGAACAAAGCATCTCTGATCCCTTGCTGCGCCCCCCTAATGAATTTGTAGGCAGCCACAAGATCCCCTCTTAGCCTTCTCTTGTGGAGGCTGAAGAGATCCAGGTCCCTTAGTCTCTCCCCATAGGACTTGGCCTACAAACCCTTAACCATACGAGTGGCCCTCTGGACCCTCTCAATTTTATCCACATCCACACCCAGAGTGGTGGTGGACTGGTTGTTTTTGACCTGGAGAGATGTGGGCAGTTTCATAGTAGCTAGGGTCAGGAGGGACCTGAACAGATCATCTAGCCTGACCCCCTGCCACAGGCAGGAATGAATATTGGGTTCACAAGACCCCAGACAGATGATTGTCCAACCTCCTCTTGAATCTGCCCAAGGTAGGGGCGAGGACCACTTCCCTGGGAAGTTGGTTCCAGATTTTGGCCACCCTAACTGTAAAATATTGCCTCCTGATCTCTAACCTAAACCTGTTCTCCATCAGCTTATTACCATTGTTCCTTGTCACCCCAGGTGGTGCTGGGGAGAAAAGGGCTCTACCTATTTGCTGTTGATCTCCCCTGATGAGTTTGTAGGCAGCCACCAGGTCCCCCCTCAGCCTCCTCTTGCTGAGCCTGAACAGGTTCAGGTCCTTCAGTCTCTCCTCGTAAGGCCTGTCCTGCTGCCCTCTCACCAAGCGGGTGGCCCTCCTCTGAACTCTCTCCAGGCTGGCCACATCCCTTTTGAAGTGCGCCACCCAGTACTGGATGCAGTACTCCAACTGCGGCCTGACCAAAGTTGCATAGAGGGGGAGTATCACTTCTCTGGACCGGCTTGAGATGCATCTTTGGATGCATGACAAGGTATGGCTGGCCTTGCTGGCTGCAGTCTGGCATTGGCGGCTCATGTTCATCATGGAGTCAATAATGACTCTGAGATTCCTTTCCACCTCTGTGCTTTCAAGGGAACTCCCCAGCCTGTATGTATGCTGTGGATTCCTTCTCCCAAGGTGCAGCACACTGCATTTGTCTACATTGAACCCCATCCTATTCTCGTCTGCCCACTTTTGTAGTCTGTCTAAATCTAGTTGCAGCCTCTCTCTCCCTTCAAGTGTGTCCACCTCGCCCCACATCTTAGTGTCATCAGCAAACTTGGACAGTGTGCTTTCCACCCCCTCATCCAAGTCGCTGATGAAAATGTTAAACAGCGTGGGCCCGAGGACCAAGCCCGGGGGTACCCCACTGCTCACATCTCGCCAGGTTGAGTACAACCCGTCCACCACTACTCTCTGGGTGTGCCCCATCAGCCAAGTTTTTACCCATCCAACTGTGTAGGCATCAATGCCACAGTCACTTAATTTATTGATCAGAATGGGGTGAGAGACAGTGTCAAAGGCTTTGTCTAGAAAGACTACGTCCATGGCCACACCATCTTCCAAGGATTTAGTTACTTGGTCATAAAAGGCAAAACGGTCAGGCAGGACCTGCCTTTGATGAACTTATGCTGATTGCCCCCAAGCATGACCTCCCCTGCAGGCCCCCCCACAGATGTGCTTCTTGATGATTCTCTCCAAGATCTTCCCGAGCACCGAGGTGAGGCTTACAGGCCTATAGTTACTTGGGTCCTCCTTCCTCTCTTCCTTGAATATTGGGACCACATTAGCCAGTTTCCAATACCCCAGCACCTGGCCAGATTTTGCCTGGCAGCAGAGACCCCCAGGGCTCGGTCCTGGGGCCTATACTGTTCAACATCTTTATCTGCGATCTGGATCTGGGTGTGGAATGCACGCTGTCCAAATTTACTGATGACACCAAATTGCGGGGCAAGGTGGGCATGCTGGAGGAGAGGGACTGAATCAAGCTAGATCTAGACAAATTAGAGAGGCGGGCAGGTGAAAATAGGATGGAATTCAATGTGGACAAATGCAAGGTACTGCATCTAGGGAGAAGGATCCAGCAACACACCTATAGGCTGGGAAATACTCTTCTTGTCAACACGGTGGCAGAAAGGGATCTTGGAGTCATTGTTGACTCCAGGATGAACATGAGCTGCCAATGCAAGGAAGCGGTCAGTAAGGCTAACCGCACCTTGTCATGCATCTACAAATGCATCACAACAGGTCCCGGGAGGTGATCCTTCCCCTCTATGCGGCACTGGTCAGGCCACAGTTGGAGTACTGCATCCAGTTCTGGGCACCACACTTCACGAGGGATTTGGCTAGCATTGAGAGGGTCCAGAGGAAGGCCACTCGTATGGTCCAGGAGCAGCAGGACAGGCCCTACGAAGAAAGGCTAAAGGGCCTGAACCTATTCAGCCTCCACAAAAGAAGGCTGAGAGGGAATCTGGTGGCCGTTTACAAACTCACCAAAGGGGACCAGCAAGAATTGGGGGAGGCCCAGGCACCACCCGGGGTTACTAGGAATAATGGCCACAAACTGTTAGAGAGAAGGTTCAGGCTGGACATCAGGAGACATTACATTACAGGACTGCCAGGCTCTGGAATGGACTCCCAAGTGAGGTGGTACTCTCTCCTACCTTCGGGGTCTTCAAGAGGAGGCTGGACAGATATCTGGCTGGGGTGATATGACCCCGGCACCCATTCCTGCCCAGGGCAGGGGGTCGGACCTGATGATCTGTTTAGGTCCCTTCCGACCCTAAGCACTATGATACTTCTTAAAGTACGGTGCCCAAAACTGGACGCAGTACTCCAACTGCAGTCTGACCAATGCCGCATAGAGAGGAAGTATCGCTTCCTTGGTTCTATCTGTCACACATCTGTTAATGCATGATAATGTACGGTTAGCTTTACTGATGATTTTGTCACACTGACGACTCATGTTCATCTTGGAGTCCACTATGACTCTGAGATCCCTTTCCGCTTTTGTGCTGCTGAGAGGGTCATTCCCCAGGCAGTAGATGTGCTGGATATTTTTATGCCCTACATGCAGCACTCTGCACTTGTCCTTGTTGAACTAGCAATTTAAATGTCTTTTCTGTAGGTTTGACCTCTTTGGACTCATTTCTCCTTGTTTACCTAATCCCAGTCTCCACCTTGCAGGCTTCTTAATCCAGTCTGTTAACCTAGCTCCTCATATCTGTCCTACTTGTCCAATTTCCTGTCATCCCCAGGCAATTTGTTACTCAACCCACACCAATCTATTCTTCTGTCCCCAGTACCCTGTCCAGGCCCCTCGGCCTGATGTCTTTGCCTACTGATACCAGTTGTCCCCCTGCCCTCTAAGGAAGACTGAATAGATATTTTTCACCTTCTCTAACTCCTCAACCTGTTCCAAGTCCCCAGTCTTCCTCTAACTCCTTATATAGCCTTATTGTCTTTCCACCGATAAACAGGTGAAGTGCCCACCAAACTTCTCCCCTGAGCTCCCAATCCTCCTCTCATTGTCTGGATGTTGCCATCTTCCCACCCCATTCCTTGCATGATCTCATTACTCCTCATCTCAATTTACTCTTTCCCTGCCCCTCATCCAGCTCCTGTCCTTTCTGCATTTGAGTTAACGTCCTTCTGAATGCTGCCTGAGCAACAGCAATGGGGTAAGTGAGGGCACAGGGGAAAGACAAGACTCCTGTTTTGTTTTCACTGCTCAGCATGACCCTTGCCTGCAGCAGCAGCTAACAAGGAAAATTCTGGTTTTGCTACTGTCTGAACACTGGTTGCTCTGTGGGGATGGCACGTACACAGTCTGGTCACATAAAACGATGGAACATACTTACTTGCTAGGCAGGAAACGTGTGTAGTGATAAGCACCAGGAGCTGGACAAGAACTGAGAAGATCAGCAACACATTGAGCAAGAACAAAATCTGAGATTCTAGATTCTAAAACTGAGGGAATACGTTAAAAACGGAGAACTCAAAATGACTAAATTTGGGAGGACTGTCACAGGAACAGCAGACTTCTACCAAACCATCATCCTTCTGCCAAAGCATGGAGATACTAGTTCTTTAAAAGGAAAGCTTGCCAGTATGTGGCGTTTGTTGTGTGCTTAAATTGTTTTTTAATTAAAAAAACAATACAACTCTCATCTTACCTTGATTTTAAAAGCTGCTGAAACAGGCTAACTGAAACATTTCAGAAAAAGTCAGCCAAAGGCAGACACAGCACATAGATTTCAGCCCTAACAGTTAAAGTTTGAACACTTAATCTGACAATTGAGAACAGGGCTTCATAAAAAGCAACTTTAATAAATGGTGCGTTTTTCCTACAATAAAGTTATATCTGGTCTTAAAAGCTCTACTGTAACATTCTAATTGATTTCACATTATGATTTCATTATAAAATTAACATATCTAAAAATAAATAATTTAACTGACTGTAATAGTTGCAATTAAAGAGGAATAAATTAAAAGCTAATTTTTGTAAGATGACAAAAATGCTAAAATTTACATATTTAAATCTGTTCATTTCTCAAGAGAATTAGTAATTAGCTCTTGATATAACATATTTACTCGAGTCCAAGAAAACTCTGAATTTAAGACAGTCCCCAATTATTAGATTCCATGAATGGAAAATGTATTCATGGAGCAGGCACTGGATGGAAAACCTGCATGCTGCTGTTGTCCCTGGCTGAGTTGGGCTCAATGCACAGCTACTTCCAGCAGCGGCAGACATGAGTGGCTGTGGGGCTCCCCCCACACCTGCACCAGCAGGGGGCAGTGGCATGCTGGTTCCTACACCTCCTCCCATCAGTTGGGGAGACAGGTGGGAGTTGAGGGGGCAGGAGAGAGGAGCTAGGCAGAAAGCAGGCATTGGAAGAAGGAACCTACATGCTGCTACCACTGTTCCTGGCCAAGCCACTTCCCACAGCTCCTACTGGAGTAGTCTCATACTCAAGTCTAAGAGAAGGCTTTGTTTTCCCTAGGTTGAATGGGGATAAAATCTCCGTCTTGGAATGGAATAAATATGGTGATTAAAGGGCATAAAAATATATCTAGTACACTACGTGAAGCAGATTTAGAATATTGAAATAGCCATGTTATAGCAACCTTAAACCCCCAATTCCAACAGCCATGCGCTTCTTAACATTCTTGTTTAGTCCTTAGCAAAAAAGCAAGTGTAAACAGAGCCTTCTTCAACTAGCTGACCTTTGGCTAGAGACCGTCTCCCACAGTAACCAATGAGATCACAATATTATGGATTTCACAGGTTGACTAAGTAGAGGTATAGATCTGTTGTAAGGGAGTTCATAAAAATTTTATAAGCATCTACCAAGTGCAAAAGAAATCCACTAAAGTAGACCTAATGTGCAGCTTTAATTATTTTTAAAGAAATGGTGATAGCTATAGCACTGCTAGCAATAAAAACACATTTAAGAACAGGAGATTGATCCACCTTTACTTGTGTTTTTCGTTTTGTTTTTTTAAAGGGAAAGGTAGGGGCAAAGCATGGCAAACACATACCTATCGTCTTTTGCCCTGACATTCTGAAATAAGAGCAATAGACTTTTGCAGTAGTTGTACAGCAAGGATGGTATCCAGCCATCTGTAATTACCCAGAGTATCTGTCACCGACAGAAGAAATCCAAGGGTCCTAACTATGCATAATTTCTGGATTGCATTAGGTTACCAGCTACTTTTTCTTAACTACTAAAGGAAAAGTCCTTATATGATTAAACATTCTGAAAGTTTGTTCTTCCAGCTGCAATGGGAGAGAAACAGGTTGAAAAATTCTGGACATGCCCTGTTCACCCTTCTCTTTAGCATCTATTCTCTGTCACAGAGAGATAAGGCACTGGGCTAGATGGGCCTGTAGTCTGAGCCAGTAAGCATCTATTCTTATGTTCTTATAAAAAAAAAAAAAAAAAGTGAAATATGTTTACTTAATATAACTAGCCACACTCATATGTCAATTCTGTACGACTAACAGACCCAACAATGGGACAAGAAGTTCAAGACTTGCATGAAAGCTACAAGATACTGTATACAGAAGCTTTATGCATTGTGCTGAACTTTATACAGTCTAAACAGCATTTCATTCAAAAGGCGGTCATACCAAAAAAGTTGACAAACTTCTCAGTTAGATGTGTACATTTTACTCACCAAGAGACAGCTGGTGATATGAGAAAAGGGCAGTATTATTTAAAGCTTTTGTCTAGTTGCACACAAAGCAAAATAACCGTTTTAAATGTGCAACAGTAGATTTCAGTTTTATAGATCATGTCTGACATCATTATGTCACACCATAAACTCCATGTATCATTTAAAGAGACGGTGTCAAAGTGCACATTTTGGGAAGCTGTGTGAAATCTCTATTAAATTGTGAAATCTTCAGAACTACAGATCACAGTTTAAGTAATCTTTATTTAAAGGGACGCTGCAAGGTTCTGCTACAAAAAGTCAGATGTCAGGACCTGCAAGCCTGGGGGCACTGACTAACAGTAAAAGCCTAAGAAGATGCAGACAAGGTTCTTTGGGTGAATTTGATATCTTTTATTAGACCAACCTAAATAGTTGGAGAAAAGTTATTAAGCAAGCTTTCAGGTTCAAAAACCCTTCGTCAGGCTAAGGAAGTTTCAGCAGTTGGTGCATGCTCTTCCTGGATGGAATGAAAAGTAAAAGGAGATGCATGCATTTCCTACCATAGATTCATTCTGGAATAGAGGGCACAGACCTAACCCTCTAATTGTTTTTGCAGCTAACACTTCTATTGGCTGAAATGATTTTACAACCTCTAGTCTCTCTCCTTTGCCTGGGACAAAATACATCATTATTTTATTGGTCTTAGTATAGCACAGAATTATTTAGGGAGATGACAAAAGGCAAACCTTAAAAGAAGCTAAAAATTTCTCTCTACTACAGCAGACTCAGAAAAACACTGCACTAAAATGTGAAGGGTTTTTAAACCCAAAAGCTTGTCAAAAAACATTCTTTTCCCCACAACTATTTAAGTTGGTCTAATAAACGATATCAGATTCACCCAAAGAACCTTGTCTGCCTATGTCCTTAGACCAACACAGCTACAACCTACAACCCTGGTAAGATACCCCCTTCTAAATGTCTAAAATAAATATCAGAAATATTTGTTTCTTGGGTATTTTGCATGCATGGTTCTTGTGCCAGAAGGAAGACAGGAACAACCCTTGGTACATTACAGCCAGCCCCATGGATTTGTATACACCCAGCTTTTCTAAGTAGTCCCTAACCTATTCTTTCACCATGTTTTACCTTCCAAAGACCAAATGTTTTGACTAAAGATGATCCAAATACCCTCAGTAAGTACAGCTACAATGTATTTTTGGAGCGTAACAATAATGTCTCGGAGATGGATACTGGGCGCTTGTAATCATGGATGTTATAACTGGCCAACAAGGCTTAGTAGTTGGAAACTCAAGACAGCAAGCTGGCATAGGAACTATACTTGATCTTACCTTTAAAGGCCAAGAAGCCTTCTCTACTAAGTCCATTCTTCATGGCTCTATGTCTTAAAGAGTCCCTCAGACCTATTTTTGCTTTCTCAGACAGCAATCATGAGAGGTAAGGATGTAGAAAGGGGGGGGGGGGGGGAAATCAAGGCCCTTCCAGAAGACTGGCAGCTTTGTGAAGCTGGGATAGGGGTGGCTGATACTTTTCAGACAAGTCTTGTTGAATTCATGATGGCCTCACCTTACTTGTCCCTGGACTCCTCAACTGCCTCTAGCAATTTGCACCATCTGAGTGTTGCATGATGCCCTAGGCAGACAAGGTTCTTTGAGTAAGTGTGATCTCTTTTATTAGACCAACTAAATAAATTTAAGGCATGGTTTAAATAAATACAGTTGGTCTAATAAAAATTTCACATTTACCCAAAGAACCTCATCTGCCTATGTCCTTAGACCAACATGGCTACAACCAACACTTCCAAAGCATGATGCCTTCTCTTCTGAAGTTGTTCTAGTCTTCCACACCTCAAATGAGCAACAGCCACATTCATAGATGATAAGGATAGCAGATTAGGGACTGGCAACTCCATCATGGTGAATGGATTCAAAGAATCCTCCCATTTAGGAGGCAAAACTTGAAGGCTGGGCAAAAGAGGCATGCAGAGCTGATAAACAGGAACCTGGCCAGTACGACCTGTTTATGAATGGACAATGCTAGAAAGAACCTTCAAGTTCACAAGAGAACATATGGGTTTCTAGCTAATACAGTCTGAAGCAGGAACAGCAGCAGAGATGTTTGTTACAACAGAACTGTCAAGTTCCTCAGAGCCATAAATTATTTTAGCGCTACAGGACACTCTGGTAACAGCAGATGACACTAGATGGCACAGAGCCTACAGTGAGATCCATTTGTTCCTGTGCTTCCTGGACATCCTCAGCATGGGCATTCCAGAACCAGGCAGTACTGTGGCACTGATGAGCTTTCCTAGGATCCACAAAAGGCACAGAGGTTCAGAACTGGAGTGGGAAGAAGATGGAAGTTTCCCTTCCCCATTCCAGAGTTCCTTGACAAGATCTCTTGCTTCAAAGCATATAAGGTGAGGTTCATCCTTATGACAGAGAGGGAAGCTGAATAGTTTCAAATAGGTAGAAAGTATTTCTCTTGGATTAGCATGAGCAGGATGTGAAATTCTACCAAACTGAAATTAAAAATCCCTACTACATTGTAGGGACTGTGCTGCTTGGCAGAGTAAGTATTAACTATAGGTTCTTGTTGTAACTTATACTGGGGATAGACACCCTTTTGGACTGAACTGGATCCAAGTTCTTTGATTTCACTGCACCCAGTATTTCCTTAGATGCATTTGGAGACTGAGGCTGAAGCTTCTTGGCTCAGCTAATTAAACAGCAAGGACTATGACAGAAGAAGGGAGTCCTGTATAAAGGGCTGCAAGCAGCGACAGAACTGCTGTACAGTTTATTCACTTACCACAAACAAAAGAGATTGCTGAACTGTTCCAGAGGTACTTGCAGTTAGAGCATGCTCAATGGGACACAGTCTTCAAGCCAGCCAGGGTTTCAAGTGATTCATGTAGAAGGAGACCTTAGTAATGAGATCCCCATGCATACTGTATTCTAACCTATTGTATTTTTTTAAAGAACTCATGGTATGAGTCAAGCAATTAAGCACTGATTGATATAGTTTCAGCCTGTGCCAGTAAATGTCTTAATACATCACTAAGTGCTGTTAATGTCCTCTGTGTTCTGCCCTGCAAAGATGATCACCTGGCTCTCATAGCACATACCAAGTGAAAGTTGATGCCATTCTACCAAACATTAAAGATTACAACAGGAAGGGAGTTTTATTTGACAGCCTACTAGAACAATTTCCTGTAGTCAACTGCATTTTCAACCTCTCTGAGTAAGCACTTAGTGACAAGAAGTGCTCCACAGCTCTCCAACCCCACATGTTCCTGGTTTAAAACACTAGTTCAATCTAGTAAGTTTTCCAAATCTAGTCTAACTGAAGATTCTTTGGTTTGAACTTACTACTATGTTCTAATCTGTACCAAATACACTGCATCTTCATGTTGGGTGAACACCAGATGCTTACTGTATTTGCAGACTATAAAACTTCTCAAAAGGAACTTTGTTAAATTAAAATTGACAATTTGTCTTTGAACCCTCTGATTTTAAACAAGGGAGTTTTACTAGATTTTCCTGCCCTGGGGAAAACAGCAAAACTAACTTAAGGAACAAAGGCAGGAATTTCAACACACCTAAACCAAATGACCTGTTGAAAAAACATTGAAACCTAACTACTTAGGGATACAACACTGCCTTAAACTCTACACAAAGTGCATCAGTTCAGTTTACTCTTCATCAATAAGATGGGAGCCAATAATTTCATTAAACCATACTTTCAAGTCAAGGTTACAATGTAAACAATTGTGAAGTACAGGACAGAACGAATGCTCCTCCAACCAAAAAACCTTTCAGATGTGAGAGGGGGGCAGGATAAAGAGTGCAGACACTGAAGAACAATGCAAATGTGCACACTATAAAGTTGTTTTTATTCTTATAAAACAAATATTTAAAAGATGCAGGAGGAGAAATTCTTTATGTATAGCATAGAAATGAGAACAGTTCTAAAACTAGGTTTTACATTTCAAGGAAATAAAAGGACAAAGACAAGAACACTAGGGGAGGGGGGAGAGGGAAGGATTTGAAATAAATGTTACAAAGCAACAGGCTTAATAGAACTAGACTCACCTTCAATCTCTTGATTTTCTTGTTCTTTTACCCCTCCAGAATGCAAAGTTCCAGAGGTAGTCTGCAATTCTGCAGGCTGCTTCTTTTCAAAACTTATGTCTGGAAGTCGTGGAGCCTGGGGTCTAGTTTTTCTTGCAGGATTCAGGAAAAAACAGTACGCACACCTAAATGCTGCACAAACATTTACAAAAGCACATGCAATAAAGATCAGAAAAGTCTCACTATGCAAGTTGATTCCTAATCAAGACTATGATATGATCTTTGATTCTCTAGAAAATGAAAAACAGTTCAATATTTTTAAAAAAATAACGTCAATACTCAACTTCAATTTTTTAGGTTAACTAATTGTAAATTAAGCTATTTTCCAAGAGTACTCCAAGTAGTCTACTTTTCAATTTTAGGGCTGATAGCATCATTCCTGAACTTCTTGGTACACACAACTCCATTTTCTCTTTTTAATCTGCGCACATATCTGTCCATTTAATACCCTTTTACTTTCTGCTCTGCTTCTTTAACTGGTGAACATCTTTGCTGAGCTGTAGGAGCAGTCACCTACAAAAGAATGCAACTCACTACTGCATAATGCCATCATATGACACACTGAAGTCTGTCAGGAAGGTTTAAGAAAGACTAGTGCAAAATAAGTAATTTTTCTTGCTTAAAACAGATATCAATATTGATATCCATTCCCCCCTCCCATATGCAATGTAATTTATTATTTAATGAAATATTCAGCTTGGAGTCTAGTAAACAAAAGCCAGGTTTGTTTTAGAGAAATATCATCAGTAATCCAGTAGTTTAACACACACATTTGCAAAGACCAAAGAAAAGTTAGTTTTCGACTCCCTGAACTGTCTGTAGAAGCTGACCTCCAACATGTACTTCTTATGGTTAGTAGGAAATACTAAAAATATTCCATTATTATATTTAGTACCTTCCTCCCAGAATCAAGAGAAATGTGACATATCCATACAGAATTGGAGGTGGGGTGAGGGGGGAGAGGCAGATGGGGAAGAGAAAAGAGAACTGCCTGGGACAATTTCTAAGCCATTAGATTTTAAACTTATTGGCGCTCTTGAGAGGAGGCACAACAAAACATCTGCGTTCAATAAAGATCTGTGTCTGTCTTAAGTTATTGTCAGCCATAAACTCATGTACAGCCCCCCCAGGGCTTGTTCCCACTCTTTTTCTGTTGCCTCCCTGAGATCTTCTTGCCAAAGCAAGGTTTTGTTTAAGTTCTGGTAAAGTGGAGTACTTTAATGTCAGATAGTTTCTTGATATAAAACCCTTCTGAGAGACATTCATAGCCAGTAGCGATTCTCAAGGATGCACTGGAAGAGGCTTATTTTTACTGAGTAGTTTTATACACATAAAATCCTTGGCCTGCAGGTTATAATAAATATTTTTTTTAACCTTAGTGCATCCTAAGCTAGCGAGTAGTAAGTTACCATAAAACTTAGTATAAGGTTTGGTATACTCAACTAGAATCAAATGAAACAATAGCAAGTCTCCTATGAAGAATTTTTAAGCAGTCAAAAAATATATATATATTTTTTAAAAAGAGTGCAGGCTATGCCCACTAGTTCTTACCAATGTATTCGAATTCCTCCTTCAAAGCCATACCATTATGAGAGAAACACTGCTGACATATAAGGGCGTACCTAAAAAATGCAATAAAATTATTTATTTGACTATATCAAATATAAAACATTGCATAGCTATTCTATTGTCTTGATTTTTAAGGAATTTAATTATTCCTAACAAGTAACCGAATGCAATAGGCAAATTTTACCATTTAGCAGGGTCTCTTTACTTGCACATTAACAAAAACCAAAAAGTTTAATTCTTAAAACTGTAGTTTAAAAAGTAGTAAAGATTTGACTTTTAAACAAAAACCCAACCATGAGGCAAGTTAAGCCTCATGAGTTAGCAGTTCAGCTTCAAACCAGATTCAACAGAAATAGATTTCAATATGTGGAATGGAGCATAAAAGTTTAATCATTGGAATAATTACCTTATCCGGCTTAAGCAAGCAAGTACGTTGGAAAATTTCAGAAGGCAATAGGTAAACACAAAAAGACAATCCAGCTAAATAAATAAAGGGAGTTGGGTGTTTTTACTTGATGTTTGGCTCCTTCTCCTACTCAAACTTCAATAAAGGGTTTCCCTTTAATGCTTCTTCTGTTCACAGGTCGAATTTAAGCTTCCAATAGTCAGAAAATACATTTCAACAAAACATATTTCAGAAGATGCACTGCAATGAGCCACGGTGCAGTTAAAACAACTGTTACCCAATACCAGCTGCAAACAAGAATTAGAATTCTATAATATCTTTAACCCTGAACAAGTAAAAAGAGCAGTGAAACATCCCACATCCCACTTGTTATGTATTTACTTATCATTAGCATTTTTTTCACCTGTTCTGTGGACCATCACCAACTAAATACTCAATAACTCTATCCAAAGCTCCCCTTTCTCGAGGAAGAATAGGTCTTGCTAAAGGAGGACCAGGAGGATGAAGACCTATCAAAAAAAAACATAAATTTTAAAAAATTACTTTCAGCTACATATTGGCTATATATGATGCAACAGTTCTACTGGAGATAGGCTAGCAGCTTCATGCAAAGATAACAGAAAATGTCAAACTGGTAAAAATGTATTAGAGCCAAAGACGCTATTTTATACTCAAAATGGCCAAATTACAGTTCATCCCCTGAAAAAAAACTGTTATTCAAAACTGATCTTCTGATCCCATATTTCTATTTTCCATCATCTACTAATAAAAGATTTTATCATTTCTATAAGCTTCATAGTAAAAGTTGCTTACAAACCTGCATACAGGAAGAGCCATTCTGGGTCATTCTTATATAATAAAGAGCTTAGTCCATCTGTCTGTCTGCAGCGCTCTGGTTAGTAAAACAATCAAGCAGACTGTGGAGCAGTGCCATGACCGTGGGGACAGAGGGAATGGGGGGGGTGGGGGGGGGTGTAGCCAGTGGCACTCCGTCTCTGCCACCTTTGAGGAGTAGGGCTGGGGGGAAGGAAGGCCGGCAGTGCTGGAAGTGGTGGCGTGCAGTACTGGCAGAGGGGGACAGAAGGGGACAGCAGAGGCAAGCTTCCCCCCACCATGTCTCCTGTCATGCTCCTGGGAAGCAGTGGTGGCGATGTAGGGTGGTGGGTGGCAGCACTCTTTCCCCACCTGCCGCTCCCCTCGGCCAGTCATTCTTGATGGGTAATTGGCTAGTTTACACAACATTCTTAACAGCTTGTCCAATTCAGATGTCATAGTAAGGCCATTTTACATCACTTAGTCGGCATATAGGAGCTCTTAAAGTGGATATTAATGTAAAAGCACCATAGGACCCAAGTATTTACTAGACAGCAGAATCTTGCCTCAAAACATTGCTTCTCGCTATCTGAAAGTTCTGCCCTTCAAATGTGGTTCATCAATAATCCAAACACTGATTTAAAAAATAAAATAAAATCACAAGATTGACAGGAAGAAATTAGCTGTTAAAACAGAATCTGCCTAACACCACGTTGGTATCAACAATGAATTGAATCTTCACATCAGAATAGCATTTCTGCTAAGAAAGGTACTGCAAGAAAATAAGGAACATGGGATTTAATAAAGAGCAAAGGCTGCTGTAAGAAAATAAACTACTAAAAGCTGAACATAAAGGCTGAGCCCAATTGCTTGGAACGGGAGGAGACTGCTTGGAACATTCCCCTCCTTACTCTCTCCCCCACCAATTTAAAGGGCCAAATTTGAAAAATTCAAGTACATTTTGCCCCCATACTATTTTAGAATGAAAACCTTAAGCTTTATTTCACATTTCCTGTCATTAGCATTTATAGGAAGTGTGTTAATACTTGCAATAGAAGACATGTAAACTATTGCTTCAGAAAGACTCCCCTAATAATGGAAACCTTCTGAAACTGTTCTTCCTCGTCTGAAACCGTGAAGTGTTTCCTTCCTGAAACCACAGCAGTCCTATAAACATGAGCAGTCAGAACTGAGGAACAATGTATATACTTTCAGATCTCTCTATTTCTCTCCCTGAGGAGTTAATCCCATTGTCAGATTTTGCTCCTCTTTTCATCTTCCCACACAAATACCAATAAACTAGTCTTCTGCCCATGAACCAGACTTTGGATGCATCTGATCTCTACACAAATTGTAGATAACTTTAAAATGCATCTCTTGGACCTTAAAATCTTCTTTTCTTTAATACTGAAGATCTCAGCCACACTAAGGAAAGATTCCCGCCAATCTACATTTCACACCCAAACAATCCAAAAAGTTTACAAAAAACAAATCAAACTGGGAATATTGTTCCCTCTCTCTCATGGCCCATAGACAAAATTCTGGTCAAAAGCTTAATATAAAAAATTACATGTACGTGGTGGTAAGGATTTATAACATCTCTTAACTGCATTTTATAGTGACATTTCCAGCTGCCTCCTAGGCTCCCTCTACACAAGCAGGTAAAGGCACAATGGGATCTAAAATGCAATACACATGATCAAGCCTCCTGTCATGCCAGCCTGATCCTAGGCTCCCCCTGAACTGGCAAGAAGCAAGTTCCCGTAACTGGAAGCCCCCTCAACTGGGGTACCTCATGCACCCCCAGGATGGGGAGATAACAGCAGTTGCAATCTCCCAGGCTCAGCAGTGCATGTAATCCCCAGGCTCTGGGAAAAAAGGCAGCCGTGAACCTCAGGGCAATTGGGGGGGCCGGTTCCCACAGCCTCAATCCCCAGATCCTGGGGGTTTCAAACTGGGCATGGTACACCCCTGTGGCTAGGAGACCCATCAGCTGACAGGGCTCCAAACTTCAGGGGAGACCCTGGTAGACATCCAAATTAAAGCTCAATAGCAACCAGCTATAAAATTCACTACACATTTCCGAGGTCTAACTTTATAGCTGGTTGGCGCTTTTCATCATGTGCTAAAGTACTTTGTACATGCAGCTGGTCTTCAGGTAATCGCACAATGGACCAGTTATTTGCACAAAACCTGTAATATATGTAGAGGGGGGCCTACTTGCCTCCCACTATTGGTTGCCTATATAAAAATCATGAGTAGTTTCCTATATTTTGAAGGCAGTTTGCCTCCAATCCAAAACACCACCTGGTAATTTGTATTTTCTAACCTTTAGATACAAAGTGTCACGTTCTTTTGCACTGCTTTTTTATGGATCACAGAACCACCCCTCTAGTTGGAAAGTTTATCTGTCTGGTTAGATTATTTTAACTAACAATAACTTTTTCCATCTAGTAATCTTTTTATAAATAGATGTCCAATTTGTATCACGTGATTGTTAGAATAAAAACAAACAAAAAATTTAGATTTCTGACTTACTCTAACTTTTGCTGCCGACAGCTAGCTAGAATGAGGCTACAACTGATGCTAGTTATATGGCGGAGTACTTCCTGTAATATGCATCAAGTTAGATTTCCTTCAGATTAAATATTACTGATTTTTGGTATAATATTTTGAGTGATTTTAAGTCAAGTTAATATTTTAAGTCACAGCAAAGCCTGAAAACGTATCTGCTTTTAAAAACAGAGTGACACAAACAGCGTTAAGTAATATGTGGGGGAAGTTTAAACCACAGCTGTTCATCCTTAATTTAAATAAAGCTGAATTACAAGCATTTAATAAAAGTTGCAATTCAAGTGCTGAACCACCAGCCACCTATGTGAAGTTATAATATATTTTTACTTCTTAGTATTAATAATACTCAGAGATGCATTAACAATGTTCATTAGATCAAATTAAGCCATAAGGACCATGGTCAACAGCTCTCCTCTGATAATATGGATTTTTCTATAATAAGAGTAAAGCTCCTATGTGCAGGAGACAGCAACTCCATGGTGGTCAGTCCTAGCCTGTGGGATAAAGTCTCACAGGAATTGAAATACCCCAAACTGTGTGGGGTCTGCCACTCTAAGAGCCAGGCACACTTCTGATCTGGCCTGCTCTACTACTCATGTATTTATAAATACAAAATATAGTGCTTTCCACCATGATTTCCTTCCTGGGGAGAAGATGACAGAAGAAGGCAACCACATGAGATACTCAGATTATTTAAAGCATTACTGGAAAACACTCAGATGCTACAGTGATAAGGAGAAAGCAAGAGCCACAAGAGAATAGGACACATAGAAGAATATTAGTTTCAATGTGGCTTCTGGAGAAAGATAAGCACTAGAATTAAACACAGAATAAAGGCAGCAACCAAAATCAAAAGGCTAGTTAAAGAGCCTTTTTCTCTTTGTACCAGCCAAGAGAGAAAAAGGCTTCTCCCTGTTTGCAAGCAATGAAGTGGAAGAACAGTTACTTACCTACCAATAACCATGGCTGTTTCAAGTTGTGTTTGGATCCTATTTATGGTATACACAGCACCCCATGTGAATGAGGTCAGAATCTTGGCCAGCAGCATCTACTGTTCTGCCTGTCTTTATACCCCTTAATTAATCTGAGGGCACAACAAGCAAAGCATCTCTGACTGCCCTTCTGTTACCTTTGCTAATTCATTAATCTAATAAAGAATTATTTGAAAGGAGCAAAGATGAAGGACAGGTTATGGAAAAAAAAAAATCGCACAGAAAAAAATCTTAAAGCAGCACAGTTGGTACAAGGTAAATAACTGTTCTCTCATTCAAATCCTTGCCATGTGGATCCCAATTTGTGCAACTGGCTTGCAGCTCTCAGCTGAACAAAAGTGTCTGAGGAGTCCTGATCACAATTAGCTGAGAGGTAACTAACCATGTTAGCCTGGAGTTATGCAGAAGGCAGGGTGGGGTGGCACTTCATAAACGAACTCGTTCAGAGAGTCATGAGCTTTCATGCTTAGTCAGATGCTATATACTTGCCATGCAAACAGTTATGCAAGGATTGTTTAGGACTCTTCTCCAGATTTAAGCATATGATCCATCTGCAAAACTTCAGGTACAGAATTTGGTAAGGGCACTGACTGAACTCCAAGTACTTAACCTGCAGATCTCTAGCACAAAGTTCTCTCAGACATGCTAAACACATAGCCTGGACTCCAGTTGAATGTGGTCTTCTGCCCAAGGGAGAAGATCTACTAGTCAAGTAAATAACTAATACACTGGGTGAGCCCATCACAGATATTCTTCAAGAGATGGAGCTGCCATAACCTTCCTCAATTATATCAATTTCCAGGGTAATTGCCGAATGGTTTTTGACCTGATGACTGTAATAAAAGGGAGCAAAACAACTCTAGGTACCTTAAAAATAGGGAACTATGTATTATTTCAGAATTATCTTACTCTGTGAGAGACAGAAGTGAAGAAGCAGTCTGCTACAGGTGCTGGAATCTTACCAATAGTTACCAGGAAGATGGTTTAAAGCATGAGAGGATAGGCATCACTTGGATAGAGACTTGTCACACAGCTTATACAAATTATATTAAGGTCCCAGAACACAGAAAACTCCTGAATGGGGTATCATGAAATAGCCCTTTTAGAAATTTTGAAGGCAGACTGATAGGACATTACGTTTTGATCAGAAGGGCAGCAAATTGAAATAGTACCAGATAGACAGACCGAGCCGATAAAAAGAATTTAATAACAAAATTTGGTAATAAAATTGCTCTCGGCATGAGATTTTGTTCCAAAATTGAAGTAGGAAACTCTTGTCCACGGCTCCAGAGACCGGTTCTTCTCTATAGAGATGACTGCATTCTGTGGAACAATCTGTTACTCGGTTGTACACAGCTGGCTGACTTGCAAGCAGTCAGGTGGAGAAATGAGGGTGAAGAACGTGTGTTCTATTCTGGAAGAGTAAATCTGGCAAAACTTTAAAACAGAAAGATCAGTGGCTGTGTAGATTCATGTACTAAACCCAAGCCAACACTGTCTGGCCCAACTGGCTATAAAAAGCACTGTGGTCTCATCCTATTTAAACTTTAAGACATCACAAACCAGGGAATTCAGAGGAAAAGCAAAGAGAAAATCTTGGAAACCAGCAACGTGAAAGTCATCCTTGAGATTTCCCAGGCTAAAACCTGCTTTGGAGCACAAGTTGCTCCTAGTCATGGTAAAAGGTGTCTGTCAGAGGTGGTCCTGACCTGTAAAATAAGCTTGGAAGTAAGCCCTTTAGGTGATGATTCGTCATTCCTCAAGTACCTCCTGCTGACCTGAATCTACTAAACTAAGTACTCCTGGCAGAGTGAAGGGCTGAGTATTCTTGTGATAACAGCACCATTTCCATAGCTTGACTGCCTCTGTCCAGAAGCAATGAATGAGTTCTACCTGTTGATATACATTAGATAGTTACAATGGCTGCTCTTAGAATCAAGTTTAAGGGTTAGGAGAAATAAATGTTAACACCTCTGGAGTGAAGAGCAATGAGCCATTAAGAGAACTGGCTCCCTCAGCTGCCTGAGTAGTAATGCCACAGCTGCTGCACAGTGGAGCAGGAATCAAAGCAGGGTACTTCCATTTCAGTCAGAAAAATCAATTTCTCTGCTTAATACATGCACCCTAATTTTGGGGACAAAGGTGTGTGCTGCATATGAGAAAATGTGGTATTAAGAGGGTAGTAGTAAAAAAGGGCTAAGGCCTTTTCAGTGCCAAGCATTAGTTAACAGAAAGGAAAGATCTTGAAAGAAAATGCAGATAAGGTCCACCAAGGGGAAATCTATCAATAAACTAAACTAGTATTTAGTAACTGATTCTATACAAAAAGCCTGCAGTGGATAACAGGTGGACTCCTGAGCTTTAGGAAACCGAAATGCAGTCTTGACTTCTGTTCTTTATATGGTTGTGTGCCAGGGAGACATGAGTTCACACAGGTTTACCCCCTAAGGAGACATTTTTTCGAAGATTCCAGTTTTGTACACAAGACACATGTGCACCATAAGGGATCTTCCATTCTCAATCTTCCCATTGTACAGAGGGGAACAGTGACAAGAAATTCAAGTAACTGCCACAAGGTCATACTGGGTTTCAATGGCAGAATTGGAAGAAAATACTCCCATGCTCCAACTACTAGTAATACAAGGCAGAATCCTTTCTACTTATAGAATAAGACTAAATCTTGCCAATTTTTGGAAATCTCTGCTGTTGAGAAGACTGACAACTTGGCAAAGTTTCCAGCACTCTTGTCAGCCAACTGATACATCAAAGCACTGCCTTACATAATTGAGTGCTCCAATATGATGCAACTTACTCAGGACAAAAGGTGGTGCTCTATCCATCATTTTCAGCACCCCAAGAATTTATGCTGTTTACAAAGTTGGAATGTTATTTTTCCTACTTTCTCTTTCCAAAAATTAGAAAGTGAGAAACCTAAAGGTGCTTTTCAGAATTCTGCCAAACAGCAATGCCCAAGTTAAAGGAGGAGGAGCCAGAAGTGGCAAGCTAAAACAAATGGGTCCTACAACTACACATTTGTAGATTCTGAAGAAGAATTGTCCTGATAAGACGCTTTAGGTTGAACATTTTTTTCCCATTTATAAAAAGAATACTTAATAAAACTTAAGTGTTCCCATTAAAAGGAGTGGACAACGTTCAATACAGGTGTGAATGTATAGCGTTGGAACAGACAAAAAAAACATACATCAATACTATTTTTCTAGTATTAACACTTACAACATATTCAACACTGTGTTCAAAGTGGCATAAGACTCTTCATACAACCTTTAAATAGTAAAGCTCCTTAAATTTCTAAACCATAGTAATAAAAGGTAAAAAGACAGAAAACATGAGAACATGGGCTCCATAAGAATATCTTCAATTATCTGCATACTAATAATTCAAATGAAGAATATGAATCTTAGTTCTCATGCTGTTATGGAGACCAGTAATTAATATAAACATCAAAAGCAATCATTGAAGAAAGACTGGTCATTTTTGCAAAGCTTGGCAAACTCTCAACTACCTGCTGGTTATTAATTTTCAAACATATGGGAGCTCCGTGGTAATACGTGTTAAATTGATTCTCCTCTACAAAATACAGTATAATGAAAATGAATTATTAATCTTCTCTACTTTAGAGATAATTAAGCCCATTCAATTTTGTTGTAAGCCATGCATAAGCTTAGATTTAAAAATGTTTACTCGTATCTATTGAATTTATACAGTTTAGAGTGCAATGTTATGGCTGAGATTTTATGTGCCTGAAAGATGGGGAATTCAAGAAATATGGCTTCCACAGCAAATGACACATCATGTTTCTAGCATTTTCTATTACCGTCTGACCAGACAAGCACCATACAAAGAAGCACAATCAAGATGTTAGTTACTGAGGGAAATACTGGTATTTCTGTGCACATGAAATATTACTTGCAAAATTACACAAAAAGGAAATGTAGATTTAACAGTTGGCAACTGTGAACTGAAAAAAAATCTAGTGAACCCACTTTTCAAATGTTCTATAGCTAAAGAATCAAATTCAAACAAACTATTTATTTCAATGTGCTTGCATCTTAATACTGCTAAGGAAATTTGTTATGCTTTTCCTATTCAATTATTTAACTATCATTTAACCAATTTTCTTCCAGCAACCCAGCAGTGTAAGTGCCAAGTTTGAACTTTATAAACTCTGCTAAAGGCTGGTGTTTAACTAGGCGCACACAACTGTACATTTATTTGTGGGATGGCTTCACTCATTTATAGAATGAATGGGGATTTACTAAAAGCCCTCATTAAACACTTTTCTTTTGGACGCAGAACCTTCTAATAATGTTTCACCATCATAATCATTTAATAGTAGGTTAGGATATAAGAATACCATATTTTCTCATATTTAACACACCCATTCCCCAAAAATCAGCCCCCCCAAATTGGATGCTGGGGTGTTTTAAGCAGGGCATCTGTTTCCTTTGCAGGAAAAAGAGAACTCCTGGAAACAATGTGCATGGCATGCAGCTGCCAAGATGGCTGCTTCTTGCATCTGTTCAGCAAACTAAAGGATAGAGTCTTGTATTAACCCTCTCAATACCATAGCTGTTGGCTCAGCACTGTAGCTTATGCCCAAAGCAACAAGTGAGTTGTTGGTAGTATTTTGCTGAGGCCTGTTTGTGGAAACACTATTTACAGAAACTTATACAAAGAACTACTTACAGCAAAGAAGTAACAATCTGGCTAGTACCCTTTGCAAAGGTCTGGGGCCTAACTTTGTGTGACAGAATGAGTCTTTCTGGAATCACTGGCCACATCCACATGAGTGCAAATGTTTGTCCCCAAGGAAATTGTGCCACACGCCCTCTGGCATGCAGCAGGTTACCCTGGGTAGGTTAGGGGAGGCTGGGGCCAGCAACTGTGCTGGCCCCAGCAGCCTTACCTTGAGTCCTGGGGGCCTTGGGGAGCTGCAGCCACAGTACCCCTGAAGCTGGGAGCCTGGCCAGCAGTCAAAGTATGGCTTCAGCAGGCCAGGCTCCAGTTTTGGGCAGTGCACACCGCCACCACATGTACCTCTCCACTTTAAGGTGCAGGTTTTTTCAACCCCAGGATCTCAGCAATGTAGTAACATGCCTGTATATGCAGTGTGTGGCCATGACTCTGGGGAAAAAAAACTCTACATTTTATTTTCCAAAAGAAAGTTGTGCATTTTATTTGGTAGGACTTCCCATGAAAGTCACTTCTCTTACTAGTTCATAGAGCTTAATATCACAGGTCAGCCTAGATTAAAGTTTACCTGGCATTTAGATCTTATTCCACTACGTTGTTGTAATGTATAACCACATACAGTACTGAAATTCATGTTCCCAAGACTATACTTCCCCTAATAGCAAAAGATGTCTGTTTATCATACTTTTAAATTATAACATGCAAACTAAAAACTTAAAAAAAAAAATCACTTCAAAACCTTACACTGGGGACCTAAAAGCACAAGTAGAATTCTCCTGGCTTTAATATAAAGAGGATCAAAGTTTCACTCTATAGAATGCAGATTAAATTACAAATCATGAACTTTCACTGCACCCAAATTAACCAAAAGTTCAACTGAAAAAGCATCAGCAGAAGAGGCTTCAAAAAAAAAAAAAAAAAAAAAAAAAAAAAAAAAAAAAAAAAAAAAAAAAACAGTTTTACAAAATATCAAGCTATAACAGATGCTAAACGCTTACACACTAGACTCTTATACAGAACCTGGATGAATCTTATAAAACCCCCAGCTATCCAACAGAAAAGACTTTTTGGAGTAATGCAGTATTTTACACATTACTCTAGGCTGTTTGAACATTCCTACTAGAATAAAAATGTAAACAAATGTCAAGATGCATGTTAAAAAATACGTACAGGGTTTAGTGAGAAACATGAGTGTATTCTGAAAGTGTTTTCCTTTGTACCCGATTTATATAAATCTGGAGCTTTCTTAAACCAAGAACATAAAAAGGTATGCTATACTGTTGACTACAGAATACTGCAAAGTTTTATTGCCATTTAAACAAAGAAGCCATAACAGTTAAATGAGCTCAGGCAATAGGTTTCAGTATCACAAGGTGCCAGCTGTAAAGAGTTATGGCTAATTGAATATGGAACTCCTGCTTAATCAGATAACTGCTCTGCTATTTCCAAATGAAATGCCATTTCCATACTGTCTGAAAATGACCTGTTTTATTGGTAACCAGAGAAAACAATATAAACTGTAAATAACATTAAAGTGCTCTGTTTACCCATTCCAGGAATTGAAGTCGGGGATCCAGGACGTCGTGGTAGCACATTTGACTGCAAGGCTGGTGCAACAGTTCTTTCTGGGGGTCCACCAGGAGCTGAAGTGTCCCTTTGCACACTAGATGTTGCCTGCACACCTGAAGCCTTGGGAGATCCTTGTTCAGGGCTTGATGGAGTAGGTGGAGGAACATTTCTTTGACCTGTAGTCCGCTGACGAATTTCTGACAGGAACACGCACATACTGGATTTAATACTTTATATACCATATTGCCAAGACATGAATAAAAACAATAAAGCTAGTATTGATGTTTTAATCAGTAACAAAATAAAGAAAAGTTGGACTGAAGGTTTATGTAAGGTTGCAATGTGCAACAGCAAAGACCAACAGCATTCTGATTAATATATTTAATTGTCAACTCAAATATAAATCTATGTTCTCATATATAAATCCTAGTATGCAAGGCAATAAATTAAAAAGTACCATTTGGTTAATTACACACACTCAGAGAATAAATTCTCCAATAGAACATTAATAGTTCTATCTTTGTTCTTTAACCAAAAGGTTGGATATAGTAATTATTAGAAATCAACCATGTTTCCAATTCAAAACATGAATAGACCAATCACTAGTTCATCTTATACCTTACATTTCTACGCATTTAGTTTTCATATGATGTGAAACTGTTTTACCGATCATTAAGCTATTCAGAGGAGGTATCATGGAACTATTGGGGATTTTCCAGATTAGATCATTTGGATGGTTCATTCTGGCCTTAACCTACAATTTCGTTTTCCAAATTTCATCCACAGATCCACTGCTCTACTGACCTCTACATCAGTATTTTGTCCTTGATTGTTACCACAGCACGAGCACATTGAAAAGGAATAAAGGTGCTATGGTGGCCCCCTCACAAACAATTTTTTTTTTTTTTTTGAGAGAGAAAAAGCACACTCAGGCCAAACTATATGCTGTACTACTAATGTGACAACGATTTAGAGGGACCTCTTCACCCAGCAAAAACTCCCCATTGACACCAGGAGAATTTATCTAAGTACTGTGTATTGAATTGGGCTTTGGACATTACAACAATTTATGGCAGAATTGAATATCCTTTGACCTGGACATACATGAACCTGCTTACCAAAAAAAAAACCCAAAAAACACCACACTTGAAGGGTCAGGAACAGATCTTATACTGAAATGACATTTTTCCTCCCTGACCCTGATGAGCACTGACATAGTATTTTTAAAAACAGCTGTTATTGCAGCCAGCCAATCTGGATTGATTGTACCAAATGCAACATTACTGATGCAAACAGATTACTCGGCCCTCTTTCTGCAATGGACCAGATTCAGGGCCTGTCTAGCACAGAGCTCAATTTGGTCTAGTGCAGGGGCGGGTAACCTACAACCCCCCAGATGGACCAGGCCTGCAAAGAGGCTGGATCCAGCCCAGGACAGTCCAAGCCAGCTCAGGGTGACATGGAGTTGTACTGAGCCATCCATTCCCTTCAAAGACTTCCCTGATTTCTCCTGCTTGCACCTACTATCTCTGCTCAGGGGCTGAGCAGGCAGACATGCAACTTGAGATATCCAGGGAGGAGCAGAGATTCGAAGCCTGAGGCAGGGAGCCAGGTATTATGGGCCAGCCTGGGGCAGAAAAACGTTGCCAATTGTACCACAGCTACACTGATACCAGAAAGCAAGATCAAAGCTCGTTCAGGTATCACCACACTGTAAAATCCAAGACTAATGTTGGATGTATGGCCTATGCTCTTTCAGAGGGCAGATACAACAGTCTGAACAGCTGATGGTTGGTAGTGTTCTGCTTTTACAGATGGTCCAGAACTCTGCTGGCAATTGCACGACCACACAGGAATAGGCTTCCCAAACTTTGCAGACTAGAGGCTTCCTCCTTCCAAAGGAGGCTTCTACCACACATAGGTCTGCATATTAGAAAAGGAGAACATTTTTACTCAAAAGCCTCTTTATGGTCATGCAGAAAGCACTTTCAATTGAAGCAACAGGGGCAAAGCTAGAATTCCAGGGAAAAGGAATATTTTGGCCTATGACCCTTTCAACTTGATAATTAGACTAGAAAACATGGTTACTACCAGAATGAAGCAGAAGAAAGATATTAAAGTTCTATGGAACTTAAATTAGAAGAATCTCTAGATTTACAATATGAACATTGACATCTCATTACAAACAGAGTGATGATATGAAATGGGTTCATTGCCACCTTGACACCAGGTTACCAATAGATTACTTCCTTTAGGAAACAGTCCGTTTTCCATGATATTCAAGAATTGAGAGCGCTCTATGGAATTCTGCCTTTCCTAAATAAGCTTCTACCTGTCTTCTTTCAAGATGAATTATCAGCTAATATTTTTCAGCTGTAATTGGCTGGGTTCTATATATTTCTCAGTCTTTGACAAATGTAATTCATCAGTACTGAATTATCAGCACTGAGTTACAAGAGCATTTGTGAAAGTTCCATATTTCAATAATTAACAGATACGATCCACCTGACAATTCGATTAAACTGTGTGTACTATTTTAATATGGTAGATGCTTACGGCTAAGGTATCTACATGAAGGAGAGATCTGTAGCCAATTGCATTTGTTCATATTCAGTATCCTATTATCCATGATGCTGCAAGCCAGAGCTATGAAAACTAAACCACATAATGAATTGTTTTGGACAAACTCAATTTTTGGGGGAGGCTAGATCATTTAGGTCCAAATTCTGCAATTATTCATACTTATTATTACCGACTTGTACGAACAGGCTCATTAGGCTTACTCACACAAGCAGTGATCTGATTAATACAGAACTAGGTGTTTTTCCATTAAAGTTAAGATACTGTCAGAAGAGGCAAAACATTTCTCATGTTCAGAAATACCATGCATTTCTTCTCCCTCTCACTCAAAAAAGGCTTTATTTTGCAGAGGAGAATATAAAAGTAAATCATTCCAATTTCCTTCTCTTTTGTGTTTTTGGTTACTCTGTGTACAAAACACATTAATCCTGATGTTTAAGGCTAAGTTATTTACTTAACAAGTACTTGCTACTGCATTAACTTCAAGTATTTAGGCCCAGATCCACATCAATATTCAGGTGCCCAATTACCACTGAAATCAGAGTCAGTTGGTGGTCTCAATAATTTTGTGGATCTGGCCCTTTGAGAAACCAGATTGCTAGGCCCTTGAGAATACTGAGTCTTTGCAGCAAACCATTATTCAGCAGTAGATAAAAGTTTCCATATTCAGCAGATCACAAACTGTCTTCTCTTCAACTGTCATGAACACAAAATTAAAAGCTGAGGCTAATCCAATCACACTTTCAAGATAAAGTATCCTCCTTTCAAAAAGAACAGGAATCAGAAGCACAAATATTTTCAGTAACTGAATGAATTCTGCTGCTTAACTGCATGGGTGTCTAATGCGAGCAAAGAGAAAACGAAACAAACCATGATTAATGTTTTCATATCATTCTGACAATTTGCATTAACTTCACTAAACCAAATTCATGAAGTTATGCATATATCTTATTAATATCGGTTTGATATCTAGTAGCCCCAGAGGCACTGCACAGAAGAAAAAATTATTTGGGCTTAGCCTCCGCTACTTTGTACAAACAAAGCCAAAATTGACAACTTAAAGACTCACTTTTGTTACCAGAACTTTAAGTGAAGTACAAACATGAAGAACATTCTGGTATTTTTCAATTTAAATTATTCATACTTAAAGGAATGAAATCATAACAGTAACTCTTCCTGTTAAGCAACGGCTGACTGGATCAATCCATAATGCCTTTGAGCTTATGAATAAGAGAGACTGGACTGTAATATTAATTTTAACAGGGGCACAGATTTTTTGGGGGAGCAAAATTTGCCATATTAGCACCAAAAAAAATATGTGAATGCAGAAACCACAAAGGTATTGCTTTGCACACAGTGTCTTGAACTATTAATATGACCCCATCAAATAAGGTATCATTTTCACTGTATGCTGCATCCTTTTCACCAAAAGTTAAGATCAGTTCATGAAAGATACCACATGCTGAGACCAAGCTTTTACCCTACCTTGGAGCACTGCAAGAATGATGCATAAGCATGCTACTTTATGCCATATAAAAGTACATGTACACATGAGAATCCGGGTAGCCAAAGGCAGGCAACTTTGCAACATTTAACTTGGCTGGGATGATAGCTGGGGATGGTCCTTGCTTTGAGCAGGGGATTGCGCTAGATGACTACCAGAGATCCTTTTTCAACCCTAATTTTCTATGATTCTATGAACATGGCTGGAGAGGGGTTACCTTAACTAACTTCCAAGTTTCTACAGCATGCGCCTACCATTATATCACCTTTAGTACAGGTTCAGGAGAAGTAGTTAAAGTTTTATATATAAATTTAAGGTGCAACAAGCTCACTCAAAATGTATCAGGATCCTAAATACATCCACTGCCAATGGCCTCATTTAATTAAACTTTTAGCTGAAGTTAATTAGAACTGCTGTCACTGGAAAAAAATGAATGGTTCTTCATAGGAAAAAAAAAATCCAGAAAAATATTTTGACCCTTGAGCAACAAGCAAAGAAGCATACTGTTAACTCATAACATGAAATGAGCTGCATGCCTACTAAAAAACGCACCCTGGTTTTCTACAAGAAAGTTAGGCTCACAGACTGACTACATGTCGTTAATCCGATGTCATATTAAATTGATATACCACCAATCCAATTTTCTTACAGCAGTTTGGGCCACAAAGCTTAGAGAGCTGAGGACCACATTTCTGGGCAGTTTGTTCTCTCCTCATAATTACTTGACTTTTCAACATAGTTCTTGCGCAACTGTTAAGTGAACTCAGAGCTGTCCAATGGGGCAGTGTGAAGCTTCAGTAGCCAATTCGATTTGGAGGAGATTTGGCCCGATTCACAGACCGAATCTCCGAATCCAATCAGAAGACCATGTAAAATCTCTGAAATCGATTCGAAGCATCCAAATCAGTTTGGAAAAACTTCGGAAAAAGATTCGGCCAATTAGGAGATTCGGACATAGACTAAACAGAGAGCTGACAGTTGCCCCTAGCTGGTAATTCTGTTGGGGTAGGGGAAGGAGGGAAGGATTGGGGCTGGGACAAGCTGCCCAGCCAGGGCGGAGGGGGAGTTACTTGGGGAGGGGGAAGGGGAGGTACAGGATGCAGGCGCGGCAGCAGGGCAGAGCCCCCACAGCTCCCCCTGCTGGGGCAGAAGCAGGCACAGCCAAACGAGATGCAGGAGAAGCCCCCATGGCTGTGCTGCCCAGCCCCATCCCCCACCTGGCCCCAGCCTAGTCTTGACACTTTTTTTTTTAAATCCCCACACTCACCGGCTGTAGCAATGGCAATTAGGGCCTCTGGGTGCACGTGGCAGAGCCCTCCTGTGCAGTGGGGATCGTGTCTCCCCCCCCCCCGGGCCTGGCACCCGCACAGCAGCTGCCCCATGGCGCAGGTGCAGCACATCTCGGCAGGGCACTGCACACTGTCTGGGAGCTGGGATAGCTCCACCTGTCAGCCGGAGCTCCCGGTTAGATTCCCCAGCTCTGTGATCATTCTGCCAGCTCTTCCTTGGGGGGCATGGTCCCCAGATCTGCTTGCAGGGTTTCAGCAGGTTGCTGCTACCAGCTGGGGAAATAGCCTAGAGCCACTGCCATCATCCATCCCGCATCATCCAGAGGCCCATGCCCCTCAGGAAGAGCTGGGGGAAGCGAGCAGAGAGCTGGAGGAAAGACTGGGTAGCTGGAGAAATCGAACTGGGAGCTGAGGGAATGTTCAGGAACCTGAACATTCCTCCAGCTCCTGGCTGCTTCCCCAGCTGCCGGTTTGATTTGCCTGGGAGCTGGGGTGGCTCCACGTGTCAGCTGGAGACCTGCACTGCTCAGCCCCAGAGGCCCCAGCTCCCAGGCAGCATACGACACCCTGCCAAGCTGCACTGCACCCACACCATGGGGCAGCTGCCACATGGGTGCCAGTTGGGGGGGCGATCCCTGCTGCCCCGCGCTGCACAGTGGGGGCTCTGCCACAAGTGCCCAGAGGCCCCAACGCAACTCCTGTAACCAGTGAGTGCAGGGCTTTCCCCCCCCCACCTTTTAATTAAAAAAAGTGCCAGGACTAGGCTGGGGCCAGGCGGGAGATGGGGCCGGGCAGGGCAGCCATGGGGGCTTCTCCCATGGCTCCCCCTGCCCAGGGAGAGGCAGGCACAGCAGGAGCCATGAGAGAACATGCAGCATCCCAGCTGCGCCTGCCTCTCCGATCCAGATCTCCCTGAATCAATTCAGGACAATGATCCGAATCAAATCACTGTCCTCCAAATCGGCTGAATCCGAATCAAATACTTCCCTATTCACACAGGCCTACCGTCTCACTCATAGTTAACTCAAGGCCCACAGGCTCCCACAGCCTTTACCTCCTCAGCCCCCTGCACTTCTCCCCAAGGGTTTAAGTCACTGCTCCCCCTGGTCTTTGGGGCCTCTCTCTACCCCCTAACTCCTGCTGCTACCATTGCTCCCTCATACCTGAGGCCACTGGGGTCACCAGGCTCCCCCTCCCTCCTCCAAGGATTTGCTTCCTGCCATTTTCCCTGGGGACCATCTGGTCTGCAGTCCAGGGGCAATGCAGCTGACAGCTGCTCAGATGTTGGTCAGCCCTGATCTAAGTGAAAGAATCATGACAATTAAAGGGTACGAGAGGCTCCAACTTGCCCAGATGTTGTAAATGCTACAAGAATCAAGATCAAGTCAAAAGGTCCACCTGTGCTTAACAGCCCATTGGGCTAGCATGATTAAGGCACACATTTCTAAAGCCAATAAATAGTACATAGGGGAGCAATGTGGCTAGCATCAAAACCAGCTGCCTTTGCCTTCCTAGTACAAATGACTTGATATTCATTTGAAGGTAAGTGAACTGAGGATACTCATTACCATGACTCCAGAGAAGGACTTGGAACTTCCCCTTCTAGAGAGATAGTGAGACATGTTAAGGATTTTGCCACTGCGCCTTGGCTACAAGAACCCCCTGATGAAACTGCTGTGTGCCAGTAGATAAGAGATCCAAAGGGTGCATTTTGGTCTTAAAAAAAGAGAGCGAGAGAGAGAGATGAAGAGATAAAAAAAATTATGAACAGGACAGCAAAATAGTGGGGGAAAGGACCATAGTTTGCAGAGAAGAAATACTCCTGGGCCCAGCATATCAGAAAACCAAGGAAGCAGGATTGCGAGACCACTATACTATCTTGTCATAAAAATGTTAATACCCTGCCGTGTCAATGTCAAGTGTAGAAAGCTGAGCACAAGTAACAGGAAGTACAGGTTTCATTCAACTGAAAAAGTTACAGCAACAACTTCGATAGTAAATTATAATGATTCTACAGACATTCAATATTGTTTGCCAGAAGCAGAAACTAAATAATTTTAAAGTAACCCAAATGATTTTAAAATTAGCTCAGGTAGGTCCATCTTTTCCTCTTACTAAACCCAAGAGATCACATAGAAGCATGGGAAACAATGGGAAGGAAACAGTGATTTAATTAAGTATGAGCCTTCTGTTCTCTCAAAAAAGTCCGAGGCTGTCATGCGAACATGAAAGATGTACACAAGTTGCCAACTAACACATGCTCCATTAGAAACTTGAGTCCTGCTGAAAATCCTGTCTCAGGTTCCAGTGTCTTGTAATGCACACTATCAGCTATTGGACTGACTTGTGTTAAAGGCAAACTAGTTCTTAAATTGACTGTAAACATTATTTTCTGGGTAATCTATCTTCAACTATAATCATACAAAATGCTTTTAAGTTTGAGGTTTTAGTGCTCTATAAAATATTCCACTGATTTCTGCACAAGCTTTTGTTATTTTCTCCTACATACCTGCACCCTCTCCCCCGCCTAAAGAAACAACCACCAAAAAGCCACAAAAAACCCAATAAAAGGGTTAGCCTCAAAGTTTTGACTAACTGAAGAAAAATAGGAATTGTTAAAAAAGCCTCCATCCTTGAATACACATTCAAATGAGACTGTTGACAACAATCCAGTTTTCTGAAGAAAGGTCTCAAAGAATTGTGAAGCCATGATTTCAAGTCTGGGACCTGAGCCTGTCTAGATCAGTTGCTCATCTCAGTCTGCCACCTCTCCAGCTGACCATTCAGGCTGGGCATAGGTGGCCAGAAACCTGCCTACTCTCTGCCACTGGCAAAGTCCAGCCAGGATCAGCTGATAACTCCCTCCCTCCCATATAAACCCCTGAGCCAGAGAAGGAAACACCCCGGGCAACAGAATGTAACCCCTATCTAGACTACCCCACTGTTCCTTGTGGCTTGTGCCTCTGCCCATTCTCTGCTGGACCTCTCAGGTTCTCAGCTTAGCTTGTTGCTTGACTCTGTGCTCTACCTGATCCTTTTTGGCTTCCTGACAGCCTGCCCTCAAATCCCAGCCTGCAGACTGACCTCCTAGGCTTCTAACTGGCCTATTCCTGGAATCTGCTTGTTCCACCCAACCCTGGTCAGCTTCTCAAACCCTGGACCTGGTCACCCACAACGTGTCTTGACATCAATGTATTCTGGAACCAGATTCTCACTGCATCAACATTAACTAGTTAAAAACATCCACCTGACCAAAAGAAGCATCATTCTTCATTTCTCAAATATATTTACTAACTATCAAATAAAGAACTTAGAGACAAAACCTAATGCTAATCCTCCCATCTCTAAGAAGTTGAGAAGCAGTCTAGGGTACAGGTTCTATTATAAACCAACCCTTGTGGTGGAACTCTCTGGTATAAATCTTTCATAAAGAGCTGCAACTTCATAAAGTTCTTACCTTGTCCAGGTCTTGGGGTTGTAGATGCTCCTTCAGATGGCAGTTCAACCTCCTGTCAATTAGTGACATTAGTATTATAAAAGTGCTTTTCTTCACGGTGTATTTTATAAAAATTAGCATTGACTCAAAATTCCTACCTTTGCCTTCTTGGATTCTGGATCAAACCTCTCAAGAATAAGCTTAGCAGTCTTGTAAGTTTCCTTTTCCATTACTTCTTCAAGCTAAAAACAAAAAGGTTTCACACAAGATAAACTTTGAAATACTGTTAAGAAGTCTATTTTTTCTGTTTATAGGCATTACATTAAAATTGCAGAAGTGTAAACCTTATTCAAATGGGGCATTACTGTGTGCGCACTTTTCGATTTGCTGCATTAAAAGGAAAAGAAATTTAGCTTTAAAATTGTTTCTAACCTCTAATATGTTATTTGTACTTAACAGCTTTATTGCAAGGAAACACCAAATATTGCTAATTGTTTACATATAATGAGGAAAATAATTACATGCACCAACTTCAATAATGGAATGTGCAAAAATCTATCAGCCATCATTATTGGAAGTTATTAGACATGACAAGCAAATGACAGGCAATTCCTCAGATTTATTTCCTCATAGCACTTAATGCTATTAATTTAAAGAAGGTCGTTAGCCAAGTGCTTTACAGAATAAAGTCTCTGTGCCAATTAACTGCTGTCAGCATCGATTTTAGATTATTTATTAGCAGAAGCAATTAGCTTGCTGCAAATGCTGTGAAAACTCACTAACTGGAGAACAGCCATGGAATTTGCTCAAATGACTTAAGGCTAGAATTCCATCTTTACAGTTAGCTTCAAATGGCTTTTCTGAAAAAAGTGAACATGTTAAGAATTTAAATAAAAAATATGGAATACTATGCATACTTTAGGGATTGTAATTAAAACATTTCATTATTACAGCATTTTATTTACAATGCACTCAAGTGGCTTTATAGCTAATACATGCACTTAATTAAAAAAGTAATCACTAGTAAAGTATCATTTTAGTGGTTAATAGCTAACATCAGAAGAAGTTTAAACTTTACAACAGATATTCATAGTTATGAGAAATAGCTAATATGTTCAGTTAAAATAAGATATTTTACAGAATCTTATGAAGAACCTTCTCGCTGAGATATGCCAACCAAGGGTCATATTTCATTTTAAACCATTTCACACAAAAGTTTAACTGTTTGGTTAAATAGTTGGAAACTTAGGGGACAAACAATTGCACCATGTTAAGAGGAATGCTGTTTACTGCTTCTGAGAACATCACAGATGATCCACTGTAACTCTCCTATTTGATCCCATTCCATGGTAAGAAAAGCTTAACCCTGGCAACTTAAGCATGTTCCATTTATGGAAATCATTTCTATTTTATGGCTAGTAGAAATTAACAGACAAAGCAACTGCAGTTGAAAACAAAAAACATGATAAACCCCTCCCCATGCTGCCAGAAGCTACAGTTGTCAGAGGCCAAATAATTCAAGTTCTCCCAAGCTATTATTTATTTGTTCAGAAATTTATTGACATGTGACTCAGATATCAAGACCACTACCCCATGGGTAGCATGGGACTGCTGAAACTTTAGGTTTCTTATCTGATATTCAGTGATAAGAAAACATGTTTATATAGTGTATCCTCATCCAGAAAGATCCCAGAATGCATGTAAATAAAACCCAGTATCATTCACAACAGAACTGCTTAACAGCTCATACAAACACTAGCAGCGGTCTCAGACAGAAAATGAAATGAGACCGCCCATTAGGGACAACAAACTACCAGGAATGATTAGGACAATAAAAAGCAATTCTCCAAAGTCAAATTTGAGCAGAACATTGGGGACAGCGTTTGTTGTGAGGATGTTGGGTTATTCTATCTTTAGCTAGACCAGAAATTAAGGCCTGACACACAAACTTAATTACATCCTCAGTCTTCCTAGGGAAAGAGAGAGGACCAGAAGAAAACTCATTCAGATCTGGCTTCCCCACAACTCTAGAGCTGTGAAACTAAAGTACAGTATAACCCAAATCATCCATATCCCATTGGTTCACAGCCCAAATTGCAGTGGCTTCCCAAATTAAGAACAATCTGTTCAGCTGTGTGCTGAGGTTTTTTTTGTTTTTGTTTTTTACTTTGAAGGGTACTGCTTCGCCATTCAGGCAAAACTCATTAGCAGTCTCACCAGCTGATCAGAGAAGTGGCATCTTTTGAAATAAAAGCCACTCCAACTCCTGAAGGACCTTAGCAGTCCCATACAACTATTTACTGAAGCTATATACAACCTCAACTACTTCTCAATCCCCATCTTGGCAGGTAAGGAACTCAACCCAGCTGACTATCCAGGTTCTAATGTACAAAGGTGTGGGGGTTGCGTTTGCACAGCCTTGGTACCCATGCAGGAAAGCCAGAAAGTCAAGAAAAAGAAGTCTTTTAGGAAGGCTTCTGTCCCCTCTATTTGCTTCAGGAACAGATTCCACTACTGGTTTAGTTTTCTTGTAAAATGGTCCTGGCTATTTGAGCTATTAGTACCAGCACATTACTTCTTCACCTTTCAGCTCTGTCCTGCTGCACACAGGGCATAATGAGATATTTATTTTCTTTTAGTAGCAGAACAGACTCTCCACTCAGTAAAGCAGGCTTATTCACCCGTAAGACATTTGGACCAAGTACAGACAGTCAAAAAGCCCAAGTCTGAATTGATTCATTCTTCACAGGTTAGTCTAAGCTGCATACACTGAACTGATAAGCAAGTAAGCAGACATTCACTTTTGATTCTGGAAATGCAGCCACATGCCTGCAGTGGCCCAGGCCAGAAGCTGGGGGATTTTATGGCGGGGTGAGGGGGGGTTGTGGGGGGAAGTGCAAAGCACCTTGGGATGCTGAGGGACCACAAGTTAAACTTCAATCCAGAAGGGATCTGGGACAGAAGTTCAATAAACTAATTTAACCTGAATCAGTTAAGTCTGAAACTACATACATCCAAGGTTCATTTTAAACCTTGAAAAGTGGTAAATGTGCATTTAAACTACTATGGTGTTACAGATTTGAACCAGTTTCCAATCATGTATATATACGTGATTTCTGTCTCTAGCCTTGGAGGTAGCTATCAATGGGAGTCAGATACCCAAACAACTTTGTGGATCTGGTCTTCAGTCTCACTTGCTAGAAGCATTGGCATAGCAACATGAAGCTAACAGCTGTATATTACTGTAAAGAGGGTGGAAAGAGGTGAAGACTTTTTCAAGTCTCCTCGTCTTCGGAGTACCTGGACTTCCACAGCTCCAACAAAAATATACAAATAGCAAAAGCCCATTCCTATCCCTTTTCAACGAGAGGAGACAATGATTATTTTTGTAATTTTGTTTTTAGATTTAACTGTTGCCCACAGATAACATGAAATAGCTATGAAACATCTTAACACAGTTTTAATAGACTATAAACCCAGAACTCTATTTTGAGATGTAAAATATTACTTTAGATATTGGGGCAGGAAGAGGTTCAGTTAATGCCTTACTGAGATCCAATCCCCAATCCCAACATGTGCGCAGGAGGCACTATTACTGGAATCAGGGATCTGACTCCAATCACACTACTGCTAATAGAGAGCACAGGGCATGTGCTTGTAAGTGCTGAGTTGGGGAAGGAAGTTATCCATTCCCGCCTGAGTTAACATCTGCCAACTCATGGGCTCTCTGCAAGGACTCCATGACAAGGGAGCCTTTCCCAGGAACCCGGTGGACATCTAAAAACCATATCCTCAGCTGGACTGCATACACATTTTAAAAGGTTCCAAACTGCCAGGACCCTGGGATAAGGGAAAAGCTCCCTGATCTATTGGGACTTTTAAAAACCGCACGTGCAGCCCAGATACATACATGATTTTTAGACATCCTTGCATCCCAAGATCAGAGACCCTCTCCCCTATACTGGGGTCCTCATGGCTGGGGATGTCTAAAAAAGTGACTTGCCTTTAGAAGTGCAAGACATTATCAAACTCCTTGCTCCACAGCTCCCAGGTAGCTGCTGGGTTGACTGGCTCCCCCAGGGCTCTCTGCAACCCAACATTTTACAATGCCTTGTCCTGCAACCCTCTACAAGGGTTGAAGGACAAGGCAGGAAAGGCTGCTGAGCAGGTTCCTGGTAGAGGGGGAGCTGGGAACCTTGCAACCTACTCCCCCCTGGCAGACCATTTTTCAGCACTGAGACTTGGGCTGTCCCAGTCTCGATGCCAACCCCCATCCCAATGCTAATGCTGACAATCAGTTAATTGTTAGCATCAGTAACATGCTACATATTCAGTCTATGGTGCTAGGCAAACAAGCCACAAATATTCCACATATTTTTGGACTACATTTGCAGTTGGTTTGCCATTTTATGGCACCCTAAATTGTCTGCACGTATAGTATTAATCACACTTTAAATGTAATATGTGCCAGGGGTCTTGAACTCAGAAATGAGATTCCCCCTTCAAATAACTTGACATTTTCTTAAAGTCCACCTCTCTCATTCAGTAATTTCATACCAAGTGGCGTGGTAGTTATTTCTGGCTCTCACCTTTTCTGCATTTTAGTATTCCAGCAAAACGCAAATATGTTACTGGCGATAAAAAGTTAAACTTAACCAGCAGTTGAACATGGTGACCAATTATACTCTAGGCCTGTGCCAATAGGGAAGTATTCAATTCAGATTTGGATTCGGCTGATTTGGAAGACAGTGATTCAATTCAGAGATTCAGATCACTGTCCTGAATCAATTCAGCCAAATCGGCTTTGGAAGATTTGGGAAGATTCAGCAATTCGGATCAGCTGGGGAAAGGCACGCACAGCCGGGTGGCTGTATGTTCTCCTGCGGCTACTCTGGCTGTGGCTGCCTCTCCCCAGGCAGGGGAAGCTGCAGGAGAAGCCCCCATGGCTGCCATGCCCAGCCTCATCCCCTACCAGGCCAAGCCTTCTGGCACTTTATATATTTATATAAAAATAAAAAGCCCTGCACTCACAGGCTGCAGCAGTGGTGATTGGGGCCTCTGGCCACTCGTGGCAGGAACCTCCCCCCCAACCTGGACAAGCAGCAGCAGGGCATAGCCCCCGTGGCTCCCCCTGCCAGGGCAGAGGCAGGCACAGCTGGGGGAGCCACAGGAAAAGCCCCCATGGCTGCCCTGCCCTGCCCAGCCAATCCGAATCACTACTATGTATATACAAATGCCCAGAGGCCCCAATCACTGCTGCCAGAACCCATGAGTGCGGGGCTTTTTTTTTTCCTATACATAAAAGTACAGGGAGGCAGGGCTGGCCAGGGCAGCCATGGAGGCTTCTCCCGCAGCTCCTCTGGCTGTGCCTGCCTCTGCCCTGGCAGGGGGAGCCAAGAGGGCTATGCCCTGGTGCCACTTGCCCCTGCCGGCACAGGGAGTGCGGGATGTAGGTCCGGGAGCGCTGGGAACAGAGGCTATGACCTGCTGCTGCTTGCCCCCTTCCACATGGAGTGAGCCATGCCCACATCCCACCCCCTCCATCCCCACACACACTGGCAGAACAAGCAGCAGCAGGGTAGAGCCCCCGCTCCCATGCCCCCCTCCCACACACCCCCTCACCAAGTAACGTGCCCCACCCCCCGGCTGGGCAGCTTGTCCCAGCCCCGGACCCAATCCCTCCCTCCCTCCCCCAACCCCAACAGACTTACCAGCTGCAGGCAGCTGTGTCAGCTGCCTGTTTAGTCTATGGCCAAATCTCCAAAGCAGCTGAATCTTTTCCAAAGCTTTTCCTAATCGATTTGGATAGTTGAAATAGATTTGGAGCTTTTAATTGATCTCCCAATTCAATTTGGAGTCGGAGATTCTGTCCCTGAAATTGGGCCAAATCTCTGACTCGAATCAGCTAGCGAAGCTTCACACAGCCCTATTATACTTTACTTTTTAGATTTCTCCAATACTGGAATCATGTTAGAATACACAGGATTAAGTAAGAACAGTCACTCTCAACTTATTTAGCTTTTTTCTAGGTATTAAAGGATCCACGATTTCTTCAAATGTGTTTACTCAGAAATTAAGACTTCTGACCTTCTCTTTTCATTAATGGAAATGTGAATGGGAATACGTATAAGGTATCATTTACTGCTTGAGAAAATGAATGCAAGCACAAGGGCTTAAAATTTGTAAAATCTGAAATTTCATTTTTTGGAAATCCATTATCAGTAAAACTGGTATAGCACAGCCATTGATAATTCATTTATAAATACACATCAACATGTTGACTTTTGTACTGTTCACTCAGGCTGAGACTGAACCACAAATACAGTTAAACTAGTACTGACCACTAGTTTATAAACAGCAATTTTGTGACTTTTCTTGACCTGTGTACATAATGCTATATTTTTAGAAGGATTCATAAATTCCATATGAAATATTTACCACTTTCTGCCAAAGATTAATATGCAGCTTACTGTAAGCTAGTTTACACAGCAAGTATCCAGCTCACAAGACTAAGGGAAATATCTGTATACCTTGATACCACTCAAACAGGGATTTTGAAACTATTTCACTAGATTGTCTCTTAAGGTGCGGTTAGTCTCATGGACCACATTCTCTTCCATGTATAATTGCATGGATTGCCACTTTTTCAACTGGCAATCAAATGGAATTCCTGTAGTAACTATATCAATTATATGTATGGAACAGTCATATTAGTAAAGCATTTTAAACTAATTTTAAATGTGATTTAGCTGCTGGAAGTTTGAAGAACTGGCACCATGTGAAAAACTCGCACTTCATCCTATCAGAATTGCTCCAAGTAGGTCAGTGTGAGGAACAATTGTACCCACAGAAAGGCAAACTCAGATCTTTTATATAACAGATACGGGTTAATACAGCTATTGTTAACTTCCACTATGAACTAAGGGAGTATACAAGGCCAAAAATGGACTGTATTTATTCAAATTCAGGATGGGACCCTCATCTCAGATTCAAGGACAAGCTGCAGGAGGGCAAGTGGCTCTGACTCTGGCCCCAACCCAGGATAGGGGCCAGAGTTGGAACCACAGCACCTGTCTGCCCCAGCCACCTACTTACTGCTGCTACTTGCCCTCTAGTTCCAGCCCAGGGCACAAAGCACATGATCTTTTCTACCCCTACCTTGCCACACTGTTTGCAGCAGTAGCAGCTCCAGCCTGGCTCCTGCTCCAACTCTAGGGCTGAAAGCTGCCACAACTACTGCTACATGGCCAGGCAGGGGCCAGAGCAAACATGTGCTCTGTGCCCAAGGTCACAGGGTGCCAGGGGGTGGGGAACAGAGGTAGGAGGGAGGGAAGTAGGGCAGGTGGCAGGATGCAGTCATAGGCACCATGTTCCAAGACATACAGGAACCATGGAGGGAGGAGAAAGAAGGTGCCAGGGCACATGGGTACTGCGAGGGGAACAGGAGGCAGCATGGGGCAAGGGTTACCTTGCCTACTGCTGTCTACTCCCCTACAGCAGAGGGGCGGGAGGAAAACCAGGGGTAATCAATTTAATATCACCCTCCAATAATTAGATTCTATACATGGATACAATGTTATAATTTTCCATGCATGGAATCTAATTATGGGAGGGGGTGCATCTTAAAATTCAAAGTCATCTTGAACTTGGGTAAGTACCAAATAATGGTCTGACTAGAGCTGAGCAAACAGTGTAGTGAACTTATCTAGCTTCTTATGCTGACATTTTATTAAGCAGGTAGAAAATATCTCAAATTAAAGCTCACTTTAATGAATTAGTAAATGTCGAATGTCAATTTTTTAGATTGTGAACCAGTAGCTATAAATTTAAATATGCTCTATCTAGCCAAGATTAATCCCACACAGTAGCCCTTACTAAAAATGTTAACTATTTTTGTTTAAACGTGCAAGATTAGGTAACAGTGCAAATTTCAAGATAGAGAAATATATGACTGGTATGGGAAAAGCCTGGAATGCTGGCAATAAGGTAATTACTTTAAGGATTAAAACTTGTTAATTTTAAGGCTGACCACTTTAAGTACAACTATGTGTCCCAAAGTGTGAGCATATCTTCTATACCTCAGTGAAAAACTAAAAAAAAGATAGAAATTTGAGAGACAGCAAATAAAGAAGCTTAAGACAACTACATACTACTGCTTAGGACCAGACCTTGTCTGTATGTAGGACTCCTTATTTAAGCTACTTGATCAATTAGAGAGCTAAATTTCATTCTTGCATTAACATATAATTATGGTTAAACAAGTTTAGTGTTGTCCCCTCTCCCCACCCAACTGTTCCTCTGTTGCAGCCTCCTAGGGTAAGTACAGACAGTCAAAAAGGGCATGGCTGAATTAATTCAGTCTTTGCAGGTTAGTCTAAGCTGCAAAGATTGAACCAATAAGCAAATGAACAGACCTCCACTTTTAATTCAGGAAATGCAGCCACATGCCGACAGTGGCTCAAGCCAGAAGCTGGGGGGGCAATAGAGCATGGCTCTCTGGCACATAGCCAGCACGGGCTATGTCTTCGCTTCCTCTTCCTCGTACCGCCAAGGTCTCTGGGGTTTGCAGTCAGAACTCACAGCTGTAGGACTCTACAGGGCTGCTCATCACTTCTTCCTGCTTTCAAGTGCCTCTGGGATTTGTAGTTCACAGTTGCAGCCAGCACTAAATAAGCAGGGCAGGTCAGCTCTGTACTTGGGGAAAGGGAAGTTTAATCCCCCTCCTGGCCCCAGACTCCAGCAGAGGTTTGCGAGCCAGCTCTCACTGCTCCACCTAGGGAGCAGAAGGTCTGGACCAGCCCTGCTCTCTGGAGCAGACAGCACAGCCAAGCCTAGAGCTGCAAAATGCTGGGATGCTGAGGGACTGTGATTTAGCTTGAAACGGTCTGGGACAGAAGTTGCATAAACCAGGTTGACCTAAATCAGTTAAGTCTCATACTACTTTCAACCAGGCTCATCTTAAACCAATTGCAAAATGGCTGAAACTGGTTTATGTGCACTGAACTTCTATTCTGTTACAGGTTTAAACCAGTTTCTGGTCACTTAAACCAGTTTGTGTGTAACTTCTGTCCCAGAAACCCAGGTCTAGGAAGTTCCAATTCAGAGGCTGTACCCCTAACTCCCATGCATAAGTGCATGTCCTAAGGCTGCAACCGAACTCCAACTAGCTTTGAGCATCAAGGACAATAAAAAGTCCTTTTTCAGGTATGTGGGGAGCCGGAGGAAAAGCAAGGGCAACATCGGACCCCTGCTGAACCAGATGGGACAACTGACGCCCAGGAAAAAGCCAACCTATTAAATGGGTACTTTGCGTCGGTCTTTCATCAGTCCTATGGGACGCCCATGCCCACTACAGGGCAGGGAAGTCCAGGTGAGGGAGATCCCCTGCCCTCCATCAATACTGACCTCGTGAAGGAACACCTTGAGAGGCTGGATACCTTCAAGTCATCCGGCCCTGACAATCTACACCCCAGGGTACTCAAGGAGCTGGCGAACATCATAGCCCAGCCTCTGGCATGGATCTTTGAAAACTCCTGGTACTCTGGTGTAGTGCCCGAAGACTGGAAGAAGGCCAATGTGGTGCCTGTCTTCAAGAAAGGGAGGAAAGTGGATCCGGCAAACTATAGGCCCATCAGCCTGACTTCCATCCCGGGGAAGATCTTAGACAAGTTTATTAAAGAGGACATCCTTAATGGACTGGCCGATGCCAAAATCCTGAGGGATAGCCAGCACGGGTTTGTTGCAGGTAGGTCTTGCAGGACCAATCTCATTTCCTTCTACAACCAGGTGACCTATCACCTGGACAAGGGAGAAGAGATTGATGTCATATATCTTGACTTCAAAAAAGCCTTCGATCTGGTATCCCATGATCACCTCTTGGCGAAACTGGCCAACTGTGGCCTTGGATCCACCACGAGCCGCTGGCTGGGAAATTGGCTCCGTGGTCGGACCCAGAGGGTAGTAATTGACGGAAGTCAACTGTCATGGTGCCCTGTGACCAGTGGGGTCCCCCAAGGCTCTGTCCTTGGAGCCATATTGTTCAACATCTTCATTAATGATGTGGACACTGGAGTCAGAAGTGGACTGGCCAAGTTCGCCGATGACACAAAACTCTGGGGCAAAGCATCCACACCAGAAGACAGGAGGGCAATCCAGGCTGACCTGGACAAGCTCAGCAAATGGGCAGACAAGAACCTGATGGTGTTTAACACTGAAAAATGCAAGGTCCTCCACCTTGGGAGGAAAAACCTGAAGCATCTTTATAGGCTTGGCAGTGCTATGCTGGCTAGCACTACGAAAGAAAGAGACTTGAGGGTCATCATTGACCACAAGATGAACATGAGCCTGCAGTGCGATGCTGCAGCTAGTAAAGTGACCAAAACACTGGCTTGCATCTATAGATGCTTCTCAAGCAAATCCCGGGATATCATTTTTCCCTTGTACTCAGCCTAGATGAAGCTGCAGCTGGAGTACTGCATCCAGTTTTGGGCCCCACAATTCAAAAAGTTTGCGGAGAAGCTTGAGAGAGTCCAGAGAAGAGCCACGTGCATGATCAGAGGTCAGGAAAATGGACTTTATGACAACAGGCTGAGAGCCATGGGGCTCTTTAGCTTGGAAAAGCACAGGCTCAGGGGTGGGTGATCTGATGGCCACCTATAAGTTTATCAGGAGTGACCACCGGTATCTGGGGGAACATTTGTTCACCAGAGAGCCCCAAGGGATGACGAGGTCAAACAGTTATAAACTACTGCAAGACCATTTCAGGCTGGACATAAGGAAGAATTTCTTTACTGTCCGAGCCCCCAAGGTCTGGAATAGCCTGCCATCAAAGGTGGTTCAAGCACCTACATTGAACACCTTCAAGAAAAAAATTGGATGCTTACCTTGCTGAGATCCTATGACCCCAGCTGACTTCCTGCCCTTCGGGCAGCGGGCTGGACTCGATCTTCCAAGGTCCCTTCCAGCCCTAATGTCTATGAAATCTAATTTTCCTAAAGTATGTCTGAACAGAACTAGCTCTTTTAATATTTACAATAGCCAAACTAAAAAGATAGAAGCATGGGCGAAAAAGAAAAAAAAAAAAATCACTACTTAAACTGCAACAAATACATGAGGATTTGTGGGGAACAGAGGACAGTTTTCTCAACTGTACTGACAAGCCTCAGAGGCAACACAAATTTCAGTTACAGGAAATGCATTGTAATGCGTGCTTACCAAACACTGTCCTGGCCGAAATTAAGGCAAGGTAGGAGTCTATCGTCTGCTTGGAAAGCAGGGAGAAGATGATTCAATTTAAGAGTTAGTGATTTTTTAAGGATGATATCGTGGTTGGTGCAATCCAGTCTACTTCAGTTTTTCGAAAGGTTTGCAATTTCAGTTTTGTATAATCTATTTATATGCATTTTGGATAAGTTCATTGTTTGCTCAAACACTTAACATAAGAAACACCACCAATGTTTTGCTTATAGCTTACACTGAAACAACAAATATACAGATAAATGGTGTTTAAGTCCATGAACTTTAATGAATTTAGAGCATTCTCTGACATCACTTTTGTAATGTAATCACACCATTTAGAAGCATTATAAATTGGCACCTGAAAGGACAAAAGGGAAGGAAATTGATCCGTTCCCATCATTGTCAAAATCTAATAGTAAACCTGAAACTGACCAATAGAAGCCTCTGAAACTAATGGAACTTAGCTGGTCTTAGTGCTGCTAATACCACAGTGCTGTGTTCAGTGCGCACTGGTTTGGCATTATTTCAGTGCTGAGGCTAGACATTTAAACAGAGTATACCGTAAAGATGTAACAAAGCACCACAATGAATAAATAAGAGACTTAAGTATCATCTCCCTCCCACCCTTTAAAATTATGCTATTCTCTCCCTTACACAAGTTACAAGGGATATTGTATTACTGATGACTGCCAGTGAAGTGTTATCATAATCTAGTCAAGGATTTTAAGCCCAGATCTTGACAAGCCTCTTCTATTTTTACCTGTATTGACAGTAAATGTTTTTTGGTTTGCATGTTTTTTAGGACAGGTATATAGTACATTGATAACTGGGCCAAAGTAAACTCAAATCTTCCTAAGTTCTGAAAAAAAATGACAGGTGAAGTTTTCCCTCACTCCTACTTGCAAAATCTCAGTATATCCTCTACTTGGGTTTTAATGTACTTAATTTCCTGAACTCTCCCATGAGTACAAAATTTGATTTATGCTTTGACATCTTCACTAACAGATGAAGAGTTTTTAGCGTCCAAGATGGACCAGCAGAAGCTGCAAAATCTATTCCAACACAAAAAAAAAGATGGGCTTGTCCTGTGATTAAGGAGAGAGTAATCCCCTTTGTTTTGCCTTTAACTAATCTTTAATTTGTCTTTAATGATTTAAATCATATACTTTCCATCCTTCTCATAGGGATGCGTTTTCAAAGGAAATGTTTCATTAACATTTTCTAGATCTTCACTCACCACATCAGGAGATGAACAGATTTATGGGGAAAAAACAATACTGAAAGAATGTCAGGACACAGTATATCACCTATAATATCAGGCTGACCCAATGAAAAAGGACAGGTGAAGTATCTATCCCACAAGTTAGCTGCTTAGAGATCCAAATCCACACGACTACCTCAGCTGAGGCTAAGCAACAGCTGTTCTTTCTGACAAAGCTTCAAGGGTTCTGTCGACTCTTCTCACCTCCCGAGCAGGCTCTTATCTGTGGTACTCAAATCCCTATTACACCATTTCTCCTGGTCAACATAGACTTGAGACTGTTAGGAGAAGAGGCACGACTAGTAATTTTGATGCCCTGAACAGAGATACTGTCAAGCACTGAAGAACTGGTGGGGAAGGAAGGGGGTAATGCCAAGCACTAGAAAGCAGGAGTGCAGAGCACTGCAGGATGCTGCTGGTGCTTGGGGTCACTGCCCTACTCATCCCTTCTAGTTAGGGAAGGAATGGGTTATCACATCAACCCTACACGTTCACTATAGACTCTTCCTTTCATTTCATTTGGAAGTAGCTGCTCAGCTTTGTCAGTGTTTACTAGCTGGCTGAAGCCCAGTGTGAATAAAGTCACATCTGTATTAGTAAGAACAAAGGTAACCTCTACTTTAACTGAAGTTGCCTACCCACCTTTTGGATACAGAGGAGATTACAACCCAACGATCTTAAGTCACTGTTTCTATTTTGATATGCAATAGCAGCTGAGAATCCAAGAACGGGGTTTTTTGGGGGTTTGTTGATTTTTTTTTGGGGGGGGGGGGGGAGAGGAGGTTGCTTTTTTTTCCCCCTTCTGCACTTGGTGAAAAGGCTTTTCTGTCTGATGTATAAGTTAACCATAGCTATCCATGGCTTACCATGTAAATAGGACTGCAGCATGGTACTCAATATGAATCTGTACCTAGATAATACATGAAAGCTGGTTGGCACATAATAGTTCTTCTTTCAGGAAATAAATTGCATTGGTGTTTCATGAGCTTGAAGGGGATTCAGCTTCTTTCAACATAATGGTTTCACATATGAACATCTAGATAGTTCAAATCTGGCTACATTACAATTAGAGGTGCACCAATAAATCGGTCCATATTGTATAAGCACCAATAAAAGGAAAATTGACATCATCAGCAAATCAGCTTTTTTGGCCAATAAATGCTGTGTGCATGTGCACAGCCGCAGCATGCACGTGGCCAGTTGGGCAGCTGGAAGAGCAACATCTAGCTGGTAAGTAAGTCTGCTGGGGGGAGGGGGAGCAAAGGGGCATGGAGGATAGCAGATCAAGGGCCCTGCAGTGAAGGAGGGAGTGGGGATGGGGAAGGGGCAGGCACTGCTCAGTCAGGGCGGGGTGCAAGGCAGGGTAGCAAGAGGCTTGTCTGGGGGGCAGGGGTGCCCCCCAGATCTGTGCACAGGGTGAGGACAGGCTCCAGGCTCTTCCTGGTGCAGGGGATGGACCAGGGCTGCACTTCAGGCAGGCAGCAGCAGCACTGGGGGGAGAGGGGAGATATAGCAAGTTCTGGAGTGGCTGTAGCCCACCCCATAGTCCCCCTCACCCCAGCACCACCGCTACCCATCCCAAGCACAGCCCAGCCCAGCCCCCTTCCCCAAGCCAGGAAGAGCCAGACACAGGCCCCCACCCCACCACGCAGTGGCAACCCTTCCTAACCCCATTTGGAAGATCTGGGGGACACATGTCCCTCATGGCTCCCCCAGGAGTACGTGTAGTGGTGGGATCCATATCCCCCAGAAAAGCCACACTGCTCCATCCCTCACCCTGTCCTGCCCAATCAGGGCAGCACCTGTCCCTGCTGTATCCCCTCCCAGGTCCGCTGCCTCCTGCCCTGTCCCTAGCATAGCTGCCAGGAAGAGCCCAGTGCAGCACACGAGTGCACAGCGACAGCCCACCCTCACCCCACACACAGATATGATGGGCACTCGCCACCCATGCCTTCTCCAGAAGCATGTGCAGCAGCAGGAGCTGCCCCCACACTGCCTCCCTCGGCTGGGCAGTGCCTGGCCCTGCCCCAGCCCCACTCCCTCCCTCACCGCATGGGCCTCTTTCCTACCCCACGGACTTACCGGCTGGATGCTGCTCTACAAGCTGCCAGGCTGCATTCCTGGGCACGTGCATGCTACAGCTGCGTGCATACACATGGCATTTATTGGCAACATTATCAGCCACATCAGCCAAAAAGAGCAGAGTGACAATAATGTCCTTTCATTGGTGCCGATACGATATGCACCTCCAGTTTCCAGGAAATCATCCTTCCTGCATGGAACTTAGTAAGTTTTACAACTCAAGCTTTCAAAATCTGTTCTGTTAAGCTGTTTGTTCTTGTCTGCTGGTGCTCACTGAAGAGTCTAGCTGCAGTGCAGCCTAATCATGATGAAAGAGTAAAGGAGTTAGCTAATTCTAGCCAGGAATTTTTTCTGAAGTGAAATTAAAAATGCAAGTACCATCATACCTATTCATGCCATATTCTGAAAGAGTGTTTACTGTCCCTCTTCTCCTTCCTTCCCGCATCACAGAAAATAATATTTCTATCAATGTAATCACTTCTCTAGCAGTAGCAATATTACAAATAATCTCTGTAAAGCAGGGTTAAATATTAGGTTATAAGGAAAACTGTGACAGTTGCCTGTAAAACCTTGTTTTTATTTATTATATTAATTATGCTTATTGAATAAAGAGTTAACAGACAACTATTGCGTACTGTATTTTAAATCATGGGGATGTGTTTTGTTTTGCTTTTTTGTACTAGGGTAGCAGACACTTTTCACCATACAAGGTAAGCTTAGTTAGCATGCCAATAGGTTAAAGTTCGTTTTTGCAATCCATCATTTAATAGGATAAGCTTGTATATTCAACAGCCCCAAGATCTTTGATTCAACCAAATGAAAAAAAAAAAAGAACAAGACTGATTTTCACATGCAAGAACTAGTTCTAACCAGGTTCTTGGTGGGGTGAAGGGGAACTCAAACTATATTGTGAATGCATGAAAACAAAAACTGAGTTAAAAAAATGAAACTCTGAAGCTATGTAACAGGTAAACAATCAGTAGAACTGCAGGAAGTATATATAAAAATAAGATTTAATGGACAATTTTATTTGAAGTAAAGTTTACTTACTATTTTTTTCTTTTGGGATTTTAGTTCTTCTAGTGCTTCACCTTAAAAAGGAAAAGGAAGATTTGGATCATTTTATACATTTAAAAAATGATACTAATTGCAGCACACGTAGGTTGAATATCCATCCTCCCAAATGTGAGATCAGAAAATGTTCATATGCTGGCCCCAAGTCATACCAACATATCAGCAAATCTTATATTTTGATAATATAAATTCTTAAATGACAATAAGGTCTCTTATAAAAGTTATATTTTTTAGTTTTATCTGTATAGCTGGAGTGACAATGCAACTATAAAAGCTTTTAACGTACAACTTTATTAAGCAAACTACTTCTAACACAAGACCTGTTTTGACCTATATTGAAATCAGTACAACAGGCAAAGTTTGCTCAAGACTGTAAAGGAGTCTGACTCACCAGAAAAGCCTTAAATCCAAGTTTTAATACATGTATTAGACCCAAATTCACCTGCTTTAATATACTTCAAGGAAATATGTTATACAGACTAGTTTCAAATGCTAGATCAATTGCAAACTTAACATCTGAATCTATATTTCACCCTTCCAACATTTCCAAACTCTAACAAAACTCCAGTTTTATAAGAGAAGCTATTGCTACCAGAAGGTCATTTCACAGCAAAGAGAAGGGACACAGTTAAGTAGGCACAACACCTAACCTCTGTTATCTCTGTAAGAAAAAAAAAATGAAGTCAAATGCATGTGGGATTTTTCCTGGAAGTCAATGTTAGCAATTTGGCACTCGGGAAAAAAAACCTCACTGTAATAAGCCAGCGAGTAATGTAAAGGAATGAATTCCCTTGATGCTACCAATTCTTTGCTACCTTCTTCGTAGAATACTACTCATAGAATAAAGGATTTTACTAAAGTAGAAAAAATATAGGAGAGTATTTACCATCTTGTATTCCTCCTCTATTGAAAGTTTAGCACCTAACCTCTTCCTCTATACATCTCATTTTGTGGGTTCCAAAATTACTTTGTTAGTGCCATTTTTTCCAGAAATGTAGCTCATAACATTGGGGAAAAGTAGAGGCAAAAATAAAATTGAAGTGATCAAATTACATAACCATTATTTAGATCATCCCAATTAAATGGAGAGAGAAAAACAAGATTTTTTTTTATGTTACTTAAGCCTCCTGGAACAGCTTTAATATTTCTCAAAACTAAAAGGAATTTATACTAGTTTGCACATTCAGTTAACATTCAAGCATAACACCTCTGCTGAGAAGTCTTTGCTTTGATGCAACAAGCCATTTTTACTTCTAATTTATAAAATAAACTCCTTAGTATTTAATAGGCAGATGTACAGAATTAACATTATATACACAAACACAGCTAACAACTATTCAGTCGCAAAGGAGAGCAACAATATATGCTGCAAGACCTAATACCACCACTAGCTGGACCAGTTGGTATCAGTTACTCCCAGAATTAGACACATTTGAAATGTATTAGTCATACAAATTACATCTGACCTCCAATGAACTACAGGGAATTTCTATGGTAGATGAATAGACAGTAGTAGATAACTTCTCTAGAAGCCCTAAACATTTAGCACCTTGAACTGCACCAGTAGTGCAAGTGCAGTTGAACAACTACCATATTATATTACAGTGACTTATACTATTTAAGGAACAGCTGCATTCTGCACAGCATGCAACTTAAGTACATCTCCATGATGTAAGCTTCAAATGCAGCTCCATGGAGTACTGCAATAATTTTAAAACATGAGAAACTTTTACATATATAGATTAGTACAACAGGAATGGCAAAGGGGAGCAAGAATGATCCACAAGATAAATTCATAGTGCAAATGCCCTTCCTCTAACTTCTAGTAATTGTCACTTGATGATATCATCGGACTACAATATCATGCATCTTTGGCTCTCAACTCAATTTAGCAGCTGAAAAGCAGGGTGCAACATTACAAAAAGTTAATGAAAGCTGAAATGAACCTCAAGAGGTTATCCCAGTCCACATTCCTTGCAGGATAAATCCCTGGCAGAGGTTTCTCTCACCTGATCTTAAAAAACCTCCCATGTAGTTAATAATCATATGATCTCCCTAGGTCACTTGCTCTTGTGCTGCATGACTCTTACTAAAAAAGCTTTTCTTAACACTTAACCTGCAAATTAAACTAAGATTCCTCATATCCGAAGTTGACATGAACAATTGATTATCCTCCTCCTTGTAAAAGAAATATTTACATACTGGAAAGTTAAATATGCCACCGACTCTTCCCTTTCCCCAGTCATGTATTTGCTAGACAAAAAACAAACTCAACCTTTTCAAGGTTTCTTCACACACCATTTCCTCAAAGCCACTCAATTCATCTAACTCTTCAGAACCCTTTCCAATAGGTCTGCATCTTCATTACAATGTGGTAGCCAAAACCAGACAGTACTCAAGCTGAGGCCTCATCAGGACCAAGTACAGAAGAATTACCACCTATGGTGACTGACTTAATTCATTCATGGTAAGACTTCCCCGAATGAGATTTGCCATGTTTGAAACAGCATTTCATTTTTGTATCACATTCAATTTGTGGTCCACTAGACCCTCTGCAGGTGCTCTTCTGCAACATTACTTGCCTAGCCAGCCACTCCTTTTTCACGTTGCGCATTTGATTTCTCCCAAGTTTAACAACTTGCACTTGCTCTGAAATCAACAAAATGAAACTCGGAATAAATTGAAGAAATGTCTCTCGAGTCCTGTCTTGCAAGTGCTCCCAGTTTGGTCACCTACGAGTTTTATAAGCAGACTCTTTATGCCACCATACAAGTCACTACTGAAAATACTGATTAGAGCCATGTCCAAACCAGATGCCTGATGGATCTACTTGAAACATCCTCCCATTTTGACAATGAACTACTGATAACCACTATAGATACATTTTTTAACCAACTGAAGGTACCTTATTGCGATTTCATGAAAGTGTTATAAAGGTCAGAGAGAACAGCAAGATAGAGGAGAGAAAATGAACCAGATGTCTAGACCAGTGGTTCTCAAGCAAGAGGGCTATAGCACAGGTGGCACTGCAACACTGGCCAGGTAGAATGGCCCCGCATCTCTCACAGTAGGAGTGAGGGGTTAGCTAGCTATGTACATGATGCACAGGACAGTTTCAACTGGCTGCAGCAGTGGCAGCACCCTGGCTGAGAGCCAGTAAAGAAAGGTGAGGCAGCACACTCCTAATTAGTTTCACACATTTTTAAAAAAGATTGGAAATAAACTTACTATTCTTTTCTGTTCTTTTGGAAAAGAAGAAAATGAGAAGTGTTCTTATAAACCAGATTCTGAGGGGGGAAAAAAATAAAGTTAGTTCGCATTTAGACTAATAAAACTGAAGAGTTTAGTTTATAGTGGGAAGCAACCTTCATCTTTCACTATGGGTGGGAACAACCCCCCAAAATAGATTTAAAATAACCTGTTATGAATGTTGACTAGGAATGTATTTTTCACAGAACAGCTAGTTTCAAGCACTTTCACTGAAGTAAATTTAGTACCTAGGCAGAAAAAAGTGAAAGTGTTTAGACTGTATTATAAAACAGAAAGCTACCAGTGAAATGCAAGTATTTCTTCACACAGCTGTCAGCCTTGATATACACAAAGTCAAAAATATTTCCATTAAAGTGTAATCAAGATAAATTATTATATAAAGGAAGTCTAAAAGTAACAACATATTTATTAGCTGGTAAGATTGAATAAATTATTTTCTTAAGCCCAAACAATAAAGAGTTCTGCAATAATAAAACAAAATAGATAATGATGCAGATTTCGTTCCATTTTTAATAGGCTTCAAGTAAGAATAGAACTTTGCTGTGGTAACTTAAAAAAATAAAGGCATATTTCATATAGGAAGTTAGATCAAAAGCTACTTTATTGCCACATTACACTTAAAATATTAAACTGGTAAATATTGATCATAGAACTAGACTTACAAGATAAATTCATATTTGGGAGTTGGTGAGGGTGGTTTTATACCAGTGAAATCCTTGAGCTGCAACTACAGTATAGTTGCTACCTTAAAAGCTTTCCAAGAAAAATAAATTGACATGATTCTGGTCAATTTTACAGGGCTCAGAACAGTAATAGGAAAACTGCCCCAAGTCTGGTCAATTTTATACTGCTGCTTCAGTAGAAAATGAAAGTCAGTAATCTATCTGCATTTTTGGAAAGACAAAGCCATCATTATTCACATTCAGTTATATTTGGAATGTTCTCCTTGCAGTCATAAGAACTTGAAAAATTAAGAAAAAAGGCTTAAATCTACTTATGCTAATCAAGTTGGAAGCTTTTCCTGGCAAATTAACAAATCTAACTCAAATGGCAAGTAGATATGTGAAGCCCTCCTTATGTCAGGCTCTATACTACAGCCTAACATAGGGACTGAATTAGATGGAAGTCAAAAATAAAAGTTAGAAGTCCAGTAGAGGTTAGAGTTACTCAGAAATCATACTCTGCACAAGAGAAAGAAAATCCCATGAAGGGTTTGATAAAATAGCAGCATGATTACTTAATAAGCATATATTTGACATTTCTCTTTGGCTTTTCTGTTCAAAATGCTTGCAGTAACTAGCAGTAAGAACAACATACGCACGGAGTTAGTTTAACCATTACCCCGATACCCAAGGAGATACAGTAAGAAAATGAATTGATTGTCTGAGGTCACACAACAAGCCACTGAGAAGCAGAATTATGTAAAGGTATACAATATTGCATTCTACTGTCAGATTCATCTTTCAATAGCTATTTTTAAAAGAGTTAAGTAGTATAAAAATTGGTAACAGTTCTTTTACACAGTGAACAGCATCTCTCAATGAAGAGAATGAGATAATGATACATCAGTGCCTATATCAGGACTAATACTATACTGGTATGGAATATGTGCTCTATGTCCCTTCATAGGTGCATTTTTATTTATTTAATAGTAGTCAAGCTCCTTTTTCTAATTAGTGCTGCGGGCTGAGCAATGAGATGGTATAAAGCAGAGCTGCTCAACCCCCAGCCCACAGCTATGCATTATCTGCCCCATAGGGTTCCCCAAGGGTCAAGAAATTTGGTGGCAGGACAGCAGTGACAACAATCCCTTGCTGTCAAATTTCCAGGCCACGGGCAGCCCCAGGGCCTGTGCACTGGCATGCAGGGGCAGGGAGAGGGCATTGCTGGGCCCCAGGGCTCAATCCTGGCACATGGGGCACAATCCAGCCCAGACACTTGGCCCTCAAGGTCAAAAAGGTTGAGCACCACTGGTGTAAAGAACATTAAAGTTTCAACTGCAGATTCTCACCTTTAGGATTTTAAGGCAAAATTTTAAATAGCTGTCCATCCTAGCTACAGCTTAAAATGAAGATATCAACTTAATCTGAGAATTAAAAACTATATTATTTTTTCAAGGGGGGGGGAGAAACACATGCAACTGTTCTTAACTGAATAAGCTGCACTTTGAAGAAGTGGGGGCTCCTGATATGCTGCCATATTTTTCAAGCGCTCAAGAGCTATTAAAGTGTATTCTGAATGTATGCTACATATTCCTAGAATTTAACTGAATGTACCAGCATCTGTAATGTGTTCAGACTCTGGGGGAATGATCCAAGGCAGCAATATGTTAGTGAGTGACTGCAGCCTGGGAGAGGCAGACATCTTATAGTTTGCTTAGGGCAGAAAACTCTCTAGAGCTGGTACTGGGTGGCACCAAACACTCAGCGTGGGTTCACCTCTTGACCGAGAGCACAGACATGTTGGCAGCTACATGCCGTTTACACCTGCCAGAGAAAAACTGAAGAGTATGGGACCCGGGAGTGGGGAGGGGAAGAAAAAAGGAAACAAAAACAAACACACATTTTCAAGTTATAACAGAGAATAAATTTAGTTATAAACATTGATATACTCAGTGGTTGCTTGGCCCAGGACTTTATAGAAGCCAATCATTCAAAAGTGAATATGCATTGAACAAAGAAAAGGAAAAGAACAAAAGGTCCAGTGTAAAAACTCAAGCAAACAAGTACCTGAAGCCAGCTCCTTAAATAACAACACGATCTACACTAATTTTGCCCCGAGTGTAAAAGTGAAGCTATCAGTACTCCTTTCATGACTTGCTCTCCTTGATGGCATGAGCGAGCTTTACAGGCAAGCTAAAGACTTTCAGAATACTGCGCTAGAAAACAAAGGCCAATCGTTCTTTTTTCCAAAAGTCCATTTTGACCCTTAAATTCTAAATCAGCCAAGTCCAGTTACTACATTGCTACCCAGGTAAACGGTCTACATACTTTCCCTCCCTAGAGGATTTCATGACATACACGTCCCTTTACAAACAAATGCTAAAACTGTAGAGTAACTCTATTAATAAAGTGATTTTGAACCTGCCATAAGATCTTTTTAAGGGTGCCAAACAATATAGCACCATCACCTATGTCCGATTCACAAGACCAATCCAGATATTTCAAGTAGGAATCCATAGTGTCAAAAACATTCTAACCCAGTGGTATTCAAACTTTTGGCCCCACAGGCCAGATGAGTGGCCTAGATGACATAAGCTGGCCCCCAGGGCCTGATCTTACCTGCATCGTCCCCTCCTTATCACCCATGCCAGGACTGGGTCCAAGGTGGCAGGCACCACTCCCACCAGACCTTCTCATGCCAGATTGGGTCCCAGAAAGCTAGCACTGCCCCCTCTCCGGCCCAGCACCACCCCCTGACCCACTCCTGCGCACTGGGATAAGGTGCCAGAGTTGACATGTAGGGCCCAGAGATCTGGCAGCAGAGCAGCACCACTGCTCTCCTGCTGCCAGATTTCCAGACCTGTGGGGACTCTCTGCAGGCTCGAGGCTGAGCACTGCTATTGTAACCTGTTGTGGGTCTTTCCAAGTTCTTTGCAACAGGAAAAAAAAATGCTCTAATATTCTTCTGTACTCAAAAAAATGAGCAACAGCTAAGAGCTGGTATTTTCCAAATCTAACCAGGTTGAAGACCACTGAGCGTGTGCGCGCACACATGCACACACACAAAAGTATTTTAAAATGAGAAATCTGGCATGTTCTGCTGTGCATGACTTACATTCAATCTTACTGTAGCAATCACAGAAAGAGCCTCAAAGGACTAATTCTGACCCCATATTTTTCCCAGCCCAAAAAAGTTTGAAACCTTGAACAGTCAAGTTTCAGACAAAAATAAATTTGCAAACAAACTCAAACTTGAAGTGCTTGTAACTAATTGATTCTGTAACACATGTTAAGGGAACTGAACTCCATCTCTTAATTTGCCTCTATGCAATTTTTTTTTTTTTGGGGGGGGGGGGGGGGGAAGGGAAGGAGTGGGAAAAGGGAGGGAAATTATTTTTAGAAAACAAGTAGAACCTGGAAAGTAAAAAAAAAAATCTCAAATAAGCTGAATGAAAAACAGTATGCATCCATTCTTTCTATTGTACATCTAGAGAGCTATCATTAGCAAATGTTAAAGATTCTAAAATAGCAAAAAGCAAGGCCAAGAACATTTTGGGAAAAAAAAGAACCCAAGACTTAAAAACGTATCCATGTATGTTTAAGGAGCAAAATAATTAGTTTCAGTCTTTGCCTAGGTTTACAGGCAAAAAGTACCAGAACTGAAAGAACACGAGAAATCATCTTTTCTATTTGCATAGGGCAGCATTTTGCATAGCTAGTTTATTTTGTGTACCACTTTCAGACAAGATTGAAGATAATTTTCCTAAATAAGAATTGAAAACACAAAACAAATCACATGAACAGTGATCTTATATAACATCCTCTAGTATTTATGGCTCTTCTGATCTATACAACCTTAATTAAGGTGCTAATACGCCATGCAATTTTAGATGTTAACATCTTTTGACTAGAAAAATATTTTAGTTGTCCTTCATACCCAGTATGGCCCAAGAGAGATATTTCCCTCAAAGAAAGCATCTGCCTAACTACTCAGATCTATTTTAAAGAGAAAATCCAGCAAGTTCTGACAAGTCAAGAATTGTCAAGGAAAAAAAAAAAAAAAAAACAGAAGCCCCTGCTGAGAAGTACTTTCCATCTCCTTCTAAGAAAGAGACAGCAGTTAAGAAAAAAGGCATAGTTTACTTACATCAATGGAAATGCAAAAAATGGAAGTGTCATAATCAGCCTTGCTGTCCATTCATCAGGAAGACACCACAAATATACAATTAAACAGGTAATAAGATAAAGAACTGAAGAGTAGAGAAGTAGTCTTCCAACCCATAGCTTCTGCAGCCTCTGATTTTTTTCTCTGAATTCTTCTAATGCTTGGATTTCCTGTAAATAAACGTAAGTTTATAAATGTAGATATGGTTTACAAAGTAAATTGGTATTTTCATTTTCTTTGTCATCTTACTAGGTTTGCTACCTTTATAACATTTGCTAAATTTAAATGGTTCAGTTTACTTTTATAAAGCTTTTACACAAACAGGCTTCTTATACTTGACAATGTATAATTTTCATAACATGAACTATATCTTAATACAAAGGTTGTGATATGAATCACCTGCACTCCACTAATGATTCCTGGGCACTACAGCAACTGGAACAACAATATTAATATTGGAAATGAATATAGTTAGCTATCTTAGTATGATTTAGTAATTTGGAAACAAGAGTGAGAATTAGCACCATTTGACTGGCAACCTTTCTATAGTCACTAAAAGGGCTCCTCAAAAAAGCATCGGTACTCCAACTGTAAGTGGCATTTGTTAAACTTCAGATGTGCCCTAATTTAATAGTATCATCTTCTCATGCGAGTAAGCTAAAATATTTCAACCACCTTTTCAAGTAAGTTTTTATAGGATAGAGCACTGAAATTAAGAATCATGAATATTTGAATACTGTTTTTGACAGATTAATTAATAATCTAGAAGTATTCTGCTGTGCTATTATTTCGACTTTACTTTGAATGACGACAGGATCATCCACATTTTCATTAGCTACACAATGAAAACTACCACCAGCATATTTCAAAATACACAATTTTCCTATGGACCACTGGCACCTGTATCAAATACCAAGTAGAATCATACTAAATCACTTAATTATTTATTCTGTCCTTGCCCAACACCTCCCTTGGAAAACTCTGTAACACTTAACTTGAACTGGAAGTTCTGCTAATGAACCTAGTAAACAGAACTTTGCTTTAGTGAAATGTTTCTGGGGAACACAAAATGAGAGCTTAAGCATTAGCCATAATAGGATTCTACAGCTAGGCCACCCTTAGCATTCCTTCACATTAGCTTGAGTACATATGCAGACAAACAATAAAGTTTGTCATTGTTTGAGTAAATACTGCTTGTGCTTAAAAAGAAATGCTGACGGTTCTACTCCCTTTTTTTTCTTTCACCTAAAATCCCCAGCCTCCAGTACATGAATGCTGTAAAATAAGCATTCATATAATACTTATTTCCATATTTCAAAATTGCCACACTTTTAAAGAAATGACCAGATACCAGAACCATCTCTAAATTAAACAAAAACAAACGGGCATAATGAAGAGCCAAATACATACCTTATCAATTTTCTCCAATACTTCTACAGTAGAAGGTTTTGCCTGCTTACAGAGAACAGAAAAAAGGTTTTAAACTAATATTTAAAAGCTGTAGATACCCAAGTGTCCAGCATGGCAATAGCAATAGTCAACCAGCATAACAGATTAAAGTATTTTCATTCCAAGATAAAAATAAAATTGTACTTTCTCTCAAGTTTCATTTTTATTAACTAATCATCAGGGTTTTCCATTTCCCATGGAAAAACAGAGCAAACCATGGATTTTCCCCTTTACTAGCATAAAATGAGGGTTATGCCCCTCACTGCTGTCCCCGCGCACTGGGGAAGTGTCACCAGGGCAGTGTGGAGCTCACAGGGGCAAGCAGCTGCCCTGAGCAGCCCCGCTGTGCCCTGCAGCACCCAGCTGCACACACTGGGCTGCGGAGGCCCCAGGGGAAGGCAGCAGGGCAGGGAGCACGAGCCTGCAGCATGCATCCACCCCACACAGATCTGTGGAACGTGGGTACCCCTGCCCCTCGGGAGTGTGCACTGTGGCACACCATCTTGCCAGCAGCCCTTCAAACAGGCAGCGCCCCCCTCTCCACTTTCCCACCCCAGCAGGCTGTTGCCAAGAACTTCCTTTGGTGAGCCAACGTTTTATTTTCGGCAAGTTTTTTCCCCCTGCAGATTTCACAGATTCTGCAGGCAATGCTGGATTTCGCGGCATCCATAAAATCCGTTAAATCAAATTCGATAGGTCCCTTCTTATCTCACAGTGGCACAGTGCGAATGCCAAGTAGAAAAGTATTCATGCAGGCCAACACAGACTGACCTGTCCCCTGCCCCTCTTCTCTTACAGCTACCAATATTTAGAGGCCTAGGAAGTCCAAACTTGGAGGTTTCAGCCCTACTGAACTGCTTAATACCCACCAGTGGCAACATGTAGGGGTTGCACATGCACCCCCTGATTAGCCATCCTTGCCACTTAGGCAATGGGAAGGGGGGGCAGCAGGAGCGCCAGTGGCCACCCTGCAAGTGCTGGCTGATCGTTGCAGCCACTCCTGGAAGCAGCCGCAGCGATTGGCCATTGCGGAATCAACCCCAGGGGTCCCCCCGGGCAGCAAGATTGGCGGTCGGCGGGACTGGACGCGGGGGATGGGGGGGGGACATCCCCCCGACTAAGGTAGCACCAGTCGCCCTTGATACCCATACAAATTCTCCAAACTTTCAATACTTACCAATCCAAAGTAAAATCCAAAAGGAAGGAAATAGGATGCAATAAAAACATAAGACAATCCTCCGCCACCACTTACCCTAAAAGAACTGGAATAATCATCAGATTCTGAATCCAGTTACACTATTTTCCATTTGGGTAGTATGAACACTTTGTTTGGCTACCCGCTTCTAACCAAACAGGCCACTAGAAAAGTTTAGATTCAAGCAATTTAGAGACTTTCAGCATTATGACTAAATTCAGGATTCTAGTTGGAGGCATATCAAGTTATTTAAATAAAACTATTGCAGCGTCAGTCTTACAACTAACTTTTTATATCATAACAGCATTTACTTACCCTCCACTTTGAAATGACTCCACCCATCTTTTTTGCTCGAGAAGATGTGTTTGTTTTGGTAGCTTTAACAATCTTCTAGTGGAATTCACAACTAGAAGCAAAAGTAGTGGCAATCAATTACAAATACTTCAAACAATGTATTTCAAGATTTTAAAGATATTTCATAAATGTTTTCCAATATCTAAATCAGGGCTCTGCAATTTTTAACAGGCCAGGGAAACAAGCCCCACAGGTCATGTGCCATGGGGATGCACCTATCCACCCCAGCTACTGCACTGTGTACCCATCCAAACACCATCTCCTACAACTACACTATGTGGTAGGGTCACCCTTAGCTCCCCAACCCATGCCACACTGCACTGCCTTGTCCCTGGGACAGGGACAGGAAGCAGAAGTTGGAAGAGTGTGAGGGAGCCTGTTGCAGCCAAAGCTACAGAGAGGGAGGGAGGGAGGGAGGGAGAAGACGAGCAAAAGCCTGGTGGGAACTCAAGGGTCACAATCTAACTCTTTGCATGCCACATGGTCACCCTAGTCATGTATGTCCTGGACTGTCTGGGACAGTCCTGTATTTCATAGGCCATCCCAGCCAGTAGGTGTAAATAGAATCAAAAGTCTCAGATTCGGCTGCTGCAGACAAAGGCAAAGCGGGCAGCCACCTGTCAGTGCCCAACCCAAAGCTCATAAGTCAGGCTGCCCTGATCTAGATTATGAAGTGATACAGCATACACTCATTTGCCCGTAACATTCTAAACGCCAGTCACTATTTGCACAAATCACCCTTCAACTATTAAAGCATTCTATTAACTAGCTGACCACAATTCTAGGGAAGTTTATATTTTGCACTGGAGATCTTTACCTGTCAGAAAACATTTTAAAAAGTGAGTACAAGACGATGGGCGATTAGAAATCAATTTCTAGTCTTCATATAACTACCACAAAAATATTATTTAGCAAATGGAAAAAAAAAAATCTTAAGAACCTGGCTTCTAAGTAGTTATAGATTAATTTCAAGTGCAGATTGTTTGGAATTAATTCAGAGCATTAAGATTTCACACAAGTTGTGTTCTTGAGAACTATCAGACTGGCATCTCTAAAGCCTGCACTTTATGCAGCGAAGATATAAAAGGCAACAGTAATTCAAACAGTCATGTATACTTCTAGGTTTGCAAGAACAAGTCCATTCTCAAGCCCACCTGGGAATTGGGCTGAAAACATCAAATTACTTCCCAGACCTGTGAGTAATAATCAGATGGGCAAGAACTTTCAGTCACTTGCTGGTGGGGTGGATTCACACTAAACATGTAAATGGAAAAACTGGAAGCTCAATTCTTCAATGTCCTCTTCTTTTTAAAACTGGAAATATGGTAACCCTACAGGAATGCAGCCCGACAGCATGTAGAGCAGCACCCAGCAGGTAAGTCTGTGGAGGGGAAAGGGTAGAGGGAGGCAGATCAAGGCCTCCATAGTGAGGAAGGAAGTGGGGCAGGGGAAGGGACTAGAGCGAGTAGGACTCCAGGGCTAGGGTCAGGGCAGGTCATGGGGCTGAGTGGCAGGCAGTTCGTCCAGGGGCAGAGGGTTGGGGGGTGCGGCACAGTTCTGCTGCTGCATATACCCCTAAGGGAAGCATGGGGGACATGCTCCCCAGATTTGTGAATGGGGCGGAGGCAGCAGCCAGTGGAATTTCATTTAACTCAGATTTCTTCTCCAAAAATGTTTAAGAGGATGCTAGAACAATGCAACATAAGACAGTAGGTATAGCATTCATCTTGTAAAATGGTGAACAGGCTACCATGCAAGAAGCCAAACATTCTAACAAAAACCAGAGCTACACGCACACAGTCAAGTCTTACAGGTTTTCTGAAGCAATCTGTAAAGATGCTATACAAATCAGTATTCGAACTGCAAGAACAGAGGGACAAATCAACTTTATTCCTGCTAAATTACTAACTAGCAAAGGAGCAAGTTGCAGAAAAGGAAAACTGCAATTGTCTGGGTCCCTTATATTTGAAGTGTCACAAATCAAAAGTACTATAATCCACTGGGATTTCAAACAGTTAACAGGATATTTTTTAAGCATTGAGACTCTGACAACTTCCATTTGGCAGGTCTGTATGCAAAGCACTGCAGGTTTGGGACTTTCTGAGTAGAAGCTTTGTTATTGACAGCTTCTAGGAAAAGATGCCATCTTCACTGCAAAACAATAAAAGAGATAAGCTACAACACAAGTGTCTAATGATTCTCTAGTACATTTGGATCTTTCAAGAGTTGCAGTCAAATATAATCATGTTTTAAGAGGTGATGTCAGTATCAATCCTCTATTTTCAGAGAGTTGTGAAACAAGTTGTGAGAAGGAAGTCAGATAAAGTGCTGATGCAGCTACATTTTCATACAGGCCAGCATGATGATGTTGTACATGTACTGCTGTAGAAGGCAGAAACAGTTGATACCATTCCTTAAAGTTATATCCAACAACCAAAAGTAAATTCATTGATTTACATACAGTGCATAATCACAGTGCTACTTCAGGCTTTCCCTATTAAACTTCTCCCACTAATCACTTTCTTCTTCTGCCTCGACCAATAACAAATAATTCTACAGCTATACTCCTCCTTGCTAAGGCTTCATTTGGTCAGTTCATACAGAATTCCTCTTTTTACTCAGTCATGGGACTGTTGCAGTAGTGTCTACATGTATACATGTTTTCCCTTGTCAGATAATATGTGGCAACATTACTAATGCCTTTCTATACCATTTAAGACAAAAAAATATGGAAGTGTTACTGTTAATGCCCACTTTCTGCCTCGCTAGAGAAACCCAAATTTGATGACAGTACTCAGTATAAAAGAATACTGCCTATCTTTTGTATGCAAAATGTATTTAGCACAAGCCAGCATGAAATTTAATCAGCAGAATTAGAGGAATGACAGTCACAAAGGAGGGCTTTAGGCTATCTTTGGCAAGTGGACTACAGGGCTTTAAGCCAGCTATAAACATATCAAATCAACATATCAATTCAAGTGTAGGGGAAACAGCAAGCAGCAGAGGTAGACTTGCTTATTTCGCTCCATGTTCGGACAACCGAGCTGCATGAGTTACACAGACTTTTCTTCAGGACAGACCAAGCTCTGTGCATTTTGTCTCACTTTAGCTAGAGCTCAGGTAGATCCCAAAGGAGATCAACAGTCCTCTAATAAACAAGTTCCCTGCTCTGTCTCAAGTTCATCTGCACTGCTCTAGCAAATGGCCTTCCTTTTACAAAATATCTATTAAGAAAAAAGTTCAGACCCTTTTATTATAACAGGCACAATCTAGTCTCGAGCTTGAAAGTCACTCCAAGTCATCTACAGAGACCTTAATGACTAACGAGCATTTACAAATGCATTTTCAAACGAGATGGAGATCAGGCTGTCATTTCAACTCGGAAAATACCTCGCCCAACTGAACATTCTCCCTTCTTCCTCAAAACCGCTTCTGCCACCTGGGGCCTGCGCTGCCCAGCCACCCTCCCGTCTCGCTCTCACTCCTACTCCCACTCCCACTCCCTCCCGGCCCGCGGTTTCTCCCAACCACCCCCTGCTAACCCGGTAGCTGAGCTAGCTTCGGGGCCCCCAGGGCGGGCTGCCCGCTTCAGCACCTCGGAGACGGAGCCCTGCAGGAGCAGCCCGGCCCGCACCGCCGGGCGCCTCCCTGCCTTCGACGCGCGCGTCCCGGCGGCAGCTGGGCAGCGACCGGCGGCACCGGACCCCGCTGCCGCAGGCGGCCGGTGTCGGGACCAAACCCCAGAGCGCCGCGGCGCCAGCTGAGCCGAGCCGAACCGCGCCGCACGCAACCGCCCCCGGCCTGGGCCCAGCGATCCTCACGCGCGGGCGGGCGGGCGGGCAGGCCGCCCGCCTTCCTTCCTTCCCTCCCTCGCTCGCTCGCTCGCTCCCCTACCGCCCCACCCGCGCGGTACCTGCCGCGGGCCGCCCCCCGCATCCCACCGCCGCCACCGCTGAGGGGGAGCGCGGCAGCCGGGCCGCTTCCCATCAGGCACCGCGCGGGCCGCGCAGCCAATCAGCGCACCTCGCCTGCCCCCGGCTCGGGCCCCACTACAGCAGCTGCGGGGGGCGGGGCCGGACTGGGCGGGGCTGAGTGCCCCTGACTCACATCATGGTCCAAGCGACGTCCACTGCGGAGACGTGGTTCCTTGGGGCAGGGTTGCAGGGCCCGGGTGTGGCAGCGCGGCGGGAGCCCGGCCCGGCCCGGCCTTCGCACTCGGGGAGCTTGAGGGCAGGACCAGCGGAAGGGAGCACGGCGCCTTGCTGAGGAGCACGGAGTTGCTGTGGGCATCGGGGCTGGCTCGGTCGGGCTGTGCGGGAGGAAGGTGGACAGAAGTCACCAAGCGAAGGGGCTCTGCCCCGGGCCGTGTCCCTCCCACACGGCTCATCCTCTTCCCTGGGAGACACGCAGTCAGGACCTGTGGGGCAGGACCAGGGGGTCACAGAAAGCGAGGGTGGGAAGGGACCTCAGGCGGTCACATCCCATCCAACCCCTGCTCAAAGCAGGACCCGCCCCAACTAGGTCATCCCAGCCAAGGCTTTGTCTAGCCAGGGTTTGAAAACCTTCAAGGATGGAGCTTCCACCACTTCCTGGGTAGCCTGTTCCAGCGTTTTACTACCCTCCTAGTGAGAAAATGATTCCTAATATTTAACCTAAGCTTCTCTTGCTGCAACTTGAGACTGTTGCTCCTTGTCCTGTCATCTGCCCGCATGGAGAACAGTCTGGCTCCATCCTCTCTGGATCCGCACGTCGGGTAGTTGAAGGCTGCTATTAAATCACCTGTCAGTCTTCTTTAGGCCAGTGGTTTTCAACCTTTTTTTTCATTTGCAGACCCCTTTGGAAATTTTGAATGGAGGCTTGGACCCCTTTGAATTGTAAGTGTGGGTATTCACATACTTTTGATTCATAGTTTCATAGTAGCTAGGGTCAGGAGGGACCTTAACAGATCATCTAGCCTGACCCCCTGCCACAGGCAGGAATGAATGCTGGGTTCACAAGACCCCAGGCAGGTGATCGTCCAACCTCCTCTTGAATTTGCCCAAGGTAGGGGCGAGGACCACCTCCCTGGAAAGTTGGTTCCAGATTTTGGCCACCCTAACTGTAAAATATTGCCTTCTGATCTCTAACCTAAACCTGTTCCTTGTCCCTCCAGGTGGTGCTGGGGAGAAAAGGGCTCTACCTGTTTGCTCTTGATCTCCCCTGATGAGTTTGTAGGCAGCCACCAGGTCCCCCCTCAGCCTCCTCTTGCTGAGCCTGAACAGGTTCAGGTCCTTCAGTCTCTCCTCGTAGGACCTGTCGGGCTGCCCTCTCACCAAGTGGGTGGCCCTCCTCTGAACCCTCTCCAGGCTGGCCACATCCCTTTTGAAGTGCGCCGCCCAGTACTGGATGCAGTACCCCAACTGCGGCCTGACCAAAGATGCATAGAGGGGGAGTATCACCTCTCTGGACTGGCTTGAGATGGACCTTTGGATGCACCTTTGGATGCATGACAAGGTATGGCTGGCCTTGCTGGCTGCGGTCTGGCATTGGCAGCTCATGTTCATCTCGGAGTCAATAATGACTCCCGAGATCCCTTTCCGCCTCTGTGCTTTCAAGAAGGGAACTCCCCAGCCTGTATGTATGCTGTGGATTCCTTCTCCCAAGGTGCAGCACCCTGCATTTGTCTACATTGAACCCCATCCTATTCTCATCTGCCCACTTTTGTAGTCTGTCTAAATCTAGTTGCAGCCTCTCTCTCCCTTCAAGTGTGTCCACCTCACCCCACATCTTAGTGTCATCAGCAAATTTGGACAGCATGCTTTCCACCCCCTCATCCAAGTCGCTGATTGATCATAGTTATCTTTCACAGACCCCTTAGACATGGTCTGTGGACTCCACGAGGGTTTTGCGGCCCACAGGCTGAAAACCACTGCCCTAGACTGAATAAGGCCAGTTCCCTCAGCCTCTCCTCTTAAATCACGTAGGCCATGTGGGCCAACAGGCAGTATAATCTCCATTCACAAAGACAGGCCTCAATCTCCCACCTCTCCCAGCTCCTGCCAGAGGGGAAAGCTGGGTAGACCCTTCTGGGGTTTGGGGGAATTCCATACATATACACTTGATCTGAGCCTTCAAGAGGCCGAGGGGTGGGGTGGGGTATAGAAACTGAATGAAATTTCCAATAAAACCTGTTTGTGTGCAATGATCATTTACTGGACCACATCATTTCTCTGCATAGTCAGAAATTATGAGTGTTTGACAGTGTTGCCATCCGTGTTCCCTGCTAGTGTAGTTTCCCACTTTATCACAGACATGCAGCATTTTACCATTAATTTCTGAAACACACTCATACTTCTCAAGTGATTTGCTGCTCTGGGTTTTAATTAGGAGCTACTCTTAAATACCACATTGAAGCTTTAAGTTGTGCAAAATAAATACACACTAATTTTTTAAGACACGACAGCTGCTTTTCAGAGCCTGTAGTTACTTTGGGGGGTGTTATTTCTATGTCATCAATTTGTAGCTAAACAGTTTCTGAAGAATTATTCCATTACTCTTTTGGTTGTAAGATCTGTTTGTTGACATTCTCTTAATGTTCAAGAAGTAGAGGAAAATGGTTTTCAAAAGGTCTTTGTACTTTGCTTTCCCATAAGGGAGAATACAAGTTTGTAAACTACCTGAGCATGATGTCAGACTTGTCTACTTCGCCTTTTGCATGTTGGGAGGAAATTCATTTAACCTGAAGATAAATTACAGTATTGGGATCAAAGCAAAAACACACAGGTATATGCAGTTACAATAATAGCCATACACTGGAAAAGTGACAAGCCAGCTGCTTCTGAATATAATAAGCTCAACAGTATTAACTCTTTGAAATGTCACCCAGGCAGGATGTGTTCCATTTTTTCACATCAAATACTCTTTTTAATAGAAGAATCCAGCAACACTTAACATCCATTGGGCAGCTGTTGTGCAGACATTGAAGTCTACATAGACCAGAGATGTTTGCTCAGCCCCTGTTCCAAGGGCCATATCCAGCCCCCTCTGTCATGTAATCTGGCCGAGGGAGCTCCACACTGGTCCAAAAATTTGGTGACAAGGGAGTGGTGGCACCACTCCCCTGCTGCCAAATTTCTGGACCCTTGAGCCCTAGACCCTGTATGATAGATACCCAATCCCAACGCACAGGAGTGGGCAGGGGCAGCACCAGGCTTCAGGGGTTGACCTCAGTACACAAGGCCCGATCCAGGCACTTGATCGGCAGGGCTGTTGGGGGCCTAGTTCCAGCATGTAGGGCTGAATGGGGGGGCAGCATGGAGCCCCCAAACTGATCCTGGCATGCAAAAGTGGCACCAGGAACCAATCCCAGCACACAGCACTGGAAGGGGGTGGGATAAGGCACCAGGGCCTGTTCCTGGTGCATGGCACTCAGGGCTGGTGCCAGGCCCCAGGGCCCAATCTCAGTGCACTGGCATCAGATGCTGGCTGGGCAGGGTCTTATCCTGGTGCATGGGGGTCAGCTGAGGCCACATGGGCAGGTGCGCAGGCAGGGCCAGGCAGAGACAGTGCAGGCCTGATCCTGGCACGTGGGGCTTGATCTGGCCCACAGACTGGCCGCACATCACTCCTCTGACCTGTGGAGCCAACAGTTTGACCAGAACTGACACAGACTATTCCCAAGACAAAAAGCTTTTGGCTTTCACTGTCCCTTGTCTTCCATGAAGCATTGTCTTGACAATCCATTGGAAGCTTCCTCTATCCCTCCCTCTATCTGTGTGACCATGTAGGGGAACATAGCAGTCAACTATTTTTTATTCTTCTGCTTTTTCCAAGAGAATGAAGACATTGTGTCCATATTCATCTTTGTTATCTTGTTCCGTTTCAGGTAGAGTGGCCACTGACACATCCCCAGAATACAGGACATCCTCTTGGTAAGGTGTGGGACCACTGGCCCTCTCAACCAATCAGCGATGAGGGGCAGGGCTGATACCTCCTTGGCCAATCAGCAGCAAGGGGTGGGGCTACCACAAAAAGGCAGAAAATTGTACCAGCCTTGACTTATTGCTCACCATATTATAAAATATTAATTCTTTTTCATTTTGCACTTTTATAGACATTTAATCCAAACAGTAGCAATTTTGTTCATGAGTACCAAATTAATAAAAATAATTATTATAACTTTATTTGGATTATAACATTTATTAATTTTCATTCTATACCAATAAAGTAAAACCAACAAAAATAATAAAATATAAATAAATAAAATACAATAAGAAAGCAAAATCATAGCATTACAAATAGATAGCTAAACATACATACTATAAACTTAGTCTTAGTCAATACTAATTTAAATAGAAATAACACTACAACTCATTATACTAGGCAGTACCTTAAAAGAGATTGTACTTTTGCCCGTCCCAGGCCTCTTTCAGAAGTTTTTTGTTCTTGAAGAACTCGGAGTACATGTCCTTACATCCCCCAGTTAAATTTATGCATATCTGGAGATCTGCTTTCACACTGCCTACCTCCAGCTGATTCCTTTCATTTTTTCAAGCTGCTTTAACACTGTCTACCTCTGGTTTATTCCTTTAATTTCTCCAAGCTGTGATCATCAGAGAAAAACGTCTCTGTATGAGTACTGCTGCATGGTATTGAAAAGATGAAATAACTTATTTTCATCAAGATTCTCAAGTTTCCCTGTGAACCCAGGAATCTGCCCTGGCCACACTCTGGTCAGGGCTGGGCAGAGTGGGGTTGGATGCCTGTGGCAGTGTAGCCAGGTGCCCGGTGGAACCATCCCTTTTTTCCCCAGGAGACAGACAGGTTTGCCTGTGCAGCAGGACACCCCACAGACTCACTGGGCTGCTCTGTGGGTAAGAAGACAGTGACAAGAGCCTCCTCCCAGTCTCACCTGCATTCCAGCAGATACAAATGCAATGTTCCACCTGCTTGATCTCAAAGACATAGATAGCCTTGTGCTGAGGCAGTGCAGGGGGTGTGTGGGTAGCCCAACTGCCCGGCCCTAGCAGCTCAGCTGCCCCTGGGGCCCGGGGCGACCTGCACAGGCCCAGTTGAGGATCAGGGAGCTCAGGCATGCAGCAGCACCACAGCCTTTGCTCTGCCTGCACATGCACTGCAGCTATGACTCCTCCCGCAGGTGCAGAATGACCAGCCCCTGGGATCCTTGTGTCTATTTGTACAAATGCAAACTGCAGGCAATTCTGGGAACTGTGAAGTCAAACAACAGTTTCCAAAGTAGGGAACTACAATGGTTCAGGAGAAGACATGAGAGATGAGACACCTGAAGTCTACCTGGAACCTCATATTCTACCTTGTATGATAATTCAGAGATGAGACACCTGAATTACCATACAAGACACCTGAATTCTACCTGGAACAGACCTCTAATCTTCCGTTTTTCTTGCAAAACATCTTGGGGGTGCCAAACAAGGCCTAGATAACAGAAGTGCTTTGGGTTTCACCTGGGTAGTATTACGGGATCCAGACCGATACCTTTGAAGATCACTGTCATAGAAATATTTATTTACACTCATTTAAAATAGATAAACCTGTGTGTCAAAACAGGTTATGTTAGCTAAGATAACATTGCATTTGTAGTTTCTATTAGAACTAAAAGCTTCAATAAGAAAGCTGTTAGAAACCTGCAGGTTAGCTCCCTGGAGTTCTGCTTATACACATACACAGTTATACTCTCTCACTTCAATATCCAGAATCTGATGTACACTCTTGGAAGGCAGTTCTACTCTCGTTTAATTAGAACTTCTTAGTCTCTCTACTCAGGGTTTTACTGATAGCTAGACTACCATAAGTGGGAATATACAGAAACACCTCAAAGAATTTCATAGACTTCATAGACATTAGGGCTGGAAGGGACCTCGGAAGATCATCGAGTCCAGCCCCCCGCCCAAAGGGCAGGAAGTCAGCTGGGGTCATAGGATCCCAGCAAGATAAGCATCCAGTTTCATCTTGAAGGTGTTCAATGAAGGCGCTTGAACAACCTCCGGCGGCAGGCTGTTCCAGACCTTGGGGGCTAGGACAGTAAAGAAATTCTTTCTTATGTCCAGCCTGAAACGATCTTGTAGTAGTTTGTGACCATTCGACCTCGTCATCCCTTGGGGCGCTCTGGTGAACAAACGTTCCCCCAGATACTGGTGGTCACCCCTGATAAACTTGTAGGTGGCCATCAGTTCACCCCTGAGCCTGTGCTTTTCCAGGCTAAAGAGACCCAAGGCTCTCAGCCTGTCATCGTAGGGTCTGCTTCCCTGACCTCTGATCATGCACGTGGCTCTTCTCTGGACTCTCTCAAGCTTCTCCACATCCTTTTTGAATTGTGGAGCCCAAAACTGGACGCAGTACTCCAGCTGCGGCCTCACTAAGGCCGAGTACAGGGGGAGAATGACGTCCCAGGATTTGCTTGAGAAGCATCTGTGGATGCAAGCCAGCGTTTTGGTCGCTTTACTAGCCGCAGCATCGCATTGCAGGCTCATGTTCATCTTGTGGTCAATGATGACCCCCAAGTCTCTTTCTTCCATAGTGCTAGCCAACATAGCACTGCTGAGCCTATAAGGATGCTGCAGGTTTTTTTTCCCCAAGGTGGAGAACCTTGCATTTATCGGCGTTGAACACCATCAGATTCTCGTCCGCCCACTTGCTGAGCCTGTCCAGGTCAGCCTGGATCATCCGCCTGTCTTCTGGTGTGGATGCTTTGCCCCAAAGTTTGGTGTCATCTGCGAACTTGGCCAGTCCGCTTCTGACTCCAGTGTCCACATCATTAATGAAGATGTTGAACAGTATGGGTCCAAGGACAGAGCCCTGGGGGACCCCACTGGTCACCGGACACCACGATGAGTGACTTCCATCAATTACTACCCTCTGGGTCCGACCCCGGAGCCAATTTTCCAGCCAGTGGATCATGGAGGACCCAAGGCGACAATTGGCCAGTTTCTCCAAGAGACGATCATGGGACACCAGATCGAAGGCTTTTTTGAAGTCAAGATATATGACATCAATCTCATCTCCCTTGTCCAGGTGATAGGTCACCTGGTCGTGGAAGGAAATGAGATTGGTCAAGCAAGACCTACCCGCAACAAACCCGTGCTGGCTATTCGTTAAGATGTTGGCATCGGCCAGTCCATTAAGGATGGCCTCTTTAATAAACTTTTCTAAGATCTTCCCTGGGATAGAAGTCAGGCTGATGGGCCTATAGTTAGCCGGATCCACTTTCCTCCCTTTCTTGAAGATAGGCACCACGTTGGCCTTCTTCCAGTCTTCGGGCACTACACCAGAGCACCAAGAGTTTTCAAAGATCCGCGCTAGAGGCTGGGCTATGATGCTCGCCAGCTCCTTGAGTACCCTGGGGTGAAGATTGTCAGGGCCGGCTGACTTGAAGGTATCCAGCTTCTCAAGATGTTCCTTCACGAAGTCAGCATTAATGGAGGGCAGGGGATCACCCTCACCCGGACTTCCTGGCCCTGTAGCGGGCATGGGCATCCCATGGGGCTGATGAAAGACCGACGCAAAGTACCTATTTAATAGGTTGGCTTTTTCCTGGGCATCAGCTGTCAGTTGCCCCATCTGGTTCAGCAGGGGTCCAACGTTGCCCCTGCTTTTCCTCCGGCTCCCCACGTATCTGAAAAAGGACTTTTTATTGTCCTTGATGCTCAAAGCTAGCTGGAGTTCAGTTGCAGCCTTGGCTTTCCTGGTCAGCTCCCTACAGGACCGGACCAGTGCAGAATAATCCTCCTTGGAGGTGACTCCCATCCTCCATCCTTTGTAGGCCTTTCTTTTTAGCCTCAGGAGGTCTGCTAGGTCCCTGGAGAGCCAGGGGGGCTGCTGTGCCCTCTTGCTGCCTTTCCTCCGAGATGGAATAGACTTAGTTTGTATATTGAGGATCACTCCCTTGAGGAGCAACTGCTTTTCTTGAACTCCCCTCTCCCTGTGGTCACAGTCCCTTAGGGCCTCACTGACAAGCCTCCTGAGCTTGTCAAAGTCAGCTTTCCTGAAGTCAAGGACTTGCGTGTTGCTGACTGACTTGCCAGCTTTTCGGCGGATGGTGAAGGTGATCAGCTCGTGGTCGCTGTCACCCAGCTTCCCATCGATCACTAGGTCACCGACTAGGTCATCCCCAGTAGCCAGTACCAGGTCGAGCAGCGCTTTGCCTCTCGTTGGCCCATAGACTTCTTGAGTCAGGTAGAGGTCATCCACACACGAGAGGAAACTCTGCGACCGCTCAGATTTTGCTGAGCGATCCTCCCACGAGATGTCCGGGTAATTGAAGTCACCCATGACAACCATGGTCCTGGAGCAAGCTGCCTCAGCCAGTTCCTGGGCAAACTCCTGGTCAAGCTCAGGACTTTGGGTGGGAGGTCTGTAATAGACTCCCACCATTGTGTCCCCTGTGCCGTGTTCCCCACGGATTTTAACCCAGAGGGTCTCCAGCCGTCCACCCTGGTCGCCAATATCAGCTTGCAGGGACGCATAGCTTTCCTTAACATAGAGAGCTATACCCCAGCCCCTTTTCTCTACACGATCCCTCCTGTACAGGGTATAGCCATCTGTCCCTGTAGTCCAATCATGGGTGGAGTCCCACCAAGTCTCTGTTATCCCTATGACATCGTAATTGTTTGCACTAAGCAGGAGAATGAGTTCCTCCTGCTTATTCCCCAGGCTCCTGGCATTAGTGTACAGGCAGGCAAGTGCCCCCTGGGGGGCTCCTTCCTTGCCCACAGATTTTACCAGGGCTGGGGCTGGGGTGGGCTCCCTTGAGTGCCGTGATCCGCTGGCTTTGCAAGGATTGCTCAGCGGGCCAGCAGTGGCGGTAGTCCCCCCGTCCCCCGGCGGGCTTAGTTTAAAGCCCGGTGGAGCAGGTCAGCCAGTCTGGCTGAGAAGAGCCTCCTCCCTAGGGGAGAGAGGTGGAGGCCATCTCTTCCCAGCAGCTCGCTGCCTCTCTCGCCAAAGAGCGGGCTGTGGTCATGAAAGCCAAAGCCTTCCTGACAACACCAGCGCCGCAGTCTTTGGTTGACCACATAGATCCTCCTGTCTAATTCTAACTCTGTCTAAGAAGAAAGGTGTCTAATTCTTTTAAAGTGCTCTGAAGTGAAACCCTTTGCATATTCAGACTACCTGCCTTCCTTTTTCTATTCCTTATATTCTTGTCATTTTCTTTTGCTTTAGTAGAAGGAACTGAGGATTTTGAAGCAGCACAACTATTAAAAACCCAATTCTAAATATAAGAGGGTCCTGAAGGTCTGGAATGGGTCAAGGTTGCTGCGCTTTTATATGTAAAAAAGTTGTTATAAATCTTTTGTAGAGGTTTGGGTTTTATATCCCAGTCTGAAACCTGTACAGTTAAGCTAATGGTAAGAATGCATGGTGTTGCAATCTGATATATAGGGTTTTTTCTAGTTTTAACATGACTGAAAAATTAAATTCCATGAATAAACTGGAACCCACATGAACAACATGGATCTTACATCAATGGAATACTAGCTGACTACAGCTGGGCCTCAATTTAAAAGCAGAGCTAGTGAAACAATTAGCACAGAACCATTTTCCAAACCATATATAGATTGGGGTCAACCTTAGAGTTAAAAAAAAATGGACTCTATTGAGGTCTTTCTTTTTATTGGTGACACCAGTGTGACAGGCCCACATCCTGCCACCTAAGGTGGCACCTGACCCTACTTGCCCACCACAACTTGTTGTTCTCAGTACCTCTGGAGATGGTGCTCAGTGGTTCCTCTATGGGCTCAGGAATGCCTTCTTTGGTGTGTCTTGTGTAGGGTTCCTCCTCCTCTACACCCCACCCTTTTCCACCCAGGTGTTATGGTGGATTCAGGCAGTACCTCAATGTCATTGCAGGTTCTGTTTCTCACATGGAACCACACCACAGTTCTGTCGCTCTCCCAAAAAAAATGGCAACACAAGAACTTAACTTAAAGGAGCTTGGTATGAGTGGTGAGCAGGGCACCAAAGCCACCATGCCAAGCTGCTCAATCTTGAGCACAGAGGGTTGAGAGCCACCCCCGAAGACCCTTGGTCCCCTTCAACCGACTTGGCCTTTTTGCCCTGGGTCCTTCCCAATCAGCCAGTCGGACACATGTACCAGGGCTTGAGGGCATTCCCTGCCAGGCCTGTTTGGGGCCAAACGTCACAGCTGTCCCTCACTGGTACACTTTGGGAACACAGCCAAACTGTGGGGGTGTATGGGGTTCATATGCCATTCCTCCAAACCTCACCCCTGTCAGGTGCCCACAAGGCCCACTAGTCTGCAGTTTCCCATCACCACCTGACCTTTAATTCTCCAGGCAATCCTTCCACCATGACAGTGGGCGAGCTCCTTGGCATGCCATGCTGTCTGTGAGCAGGGTCAAGAGGCTCAGCATTGCCTCTGGGCCTCAGTCCTTAGCAGGCTGACGGGATCCTCTGGCTCTGCCTGGGTCATCCAGTCCTGAGGCATATAGCTGGCTCCCTGTCAGCTGTGGGAGCTGTTTCCAGGTTTTCCCTGGTTGCCTCCTGGGTGAGTGAGGTGTGCTTGCTCCACTTCCCCAGGCTCACCAGCTGACAGGGGAAGCGTTGGGTTGCTTCTGGGGATGGAAAGTGCATCTGGCTCCATTCCCAGTGTCCAGACACATCCCACCTTCCCCTCAGCCTCTGGGCCAGTTTTAAATACGTGGCCTCCAGGCCCCATGGCCAATGGGGAGCAGGCCCTCTGGCCACGTGGTCTCAGCTGCTCTGTTCTCAGCCTGGCCCCCTGGGCTGCAATGCCAAGGTAAACCAGGTGGAGGCCTGTCACATCTGGACAGTTGCTTCTTTTCATAATGGACAAAGACTCCATTGGACCTTTCCTCCCCAGGCAGGCCTCTCCTGTCCCAGCATGCTATAATCTCTAAACCCGAGAGAGGAATCTGTAAAGGAAATGTATGTTCCATTGCTCAGGGTATTTTTATTCTGAAGATTCACTCCTTCTTTCAATAGTCTAATTACTTGGGATTAACAAACTAGAGTGCACTCTCTCCAGTTTTAAGAGCCTCTGGCAGCAGGGAGTTATTATGGGTCTGTCTCCTCCTTGATCTGGCCATTGTGTGGTCCAGATATATAAACATTTACAAAAAATTAAAGGAGCACGTTTAGAGTTTTTTTTAAGTTCTGCTACCAGTACTGTTTTCTTAGACAACTTTTTGACCTTACTGCAAAGTCTGACACGGCTTCACATCAAAACTCTATGGGATTTGTCTATCTTTACTTGTGACCCTGAGCCATATTATGCAATTGATTTTTAAGCAAGTTTCCCCAGTGAAGTTCTAATCACAGCCATACAATTATAAATCTAATTAACTAGTAGTTCTAAAAAGTATTGGCTACCTACCATTTTGTTCTACCTTGGAATTTCTCAAAAGAAACCTTAACTAATACTTGTAAAACCATGCCTGCTAGCTAATCCTATGCTGCAACCTGTTTGATTTATTGCACAATTCTGATATGCCTGTATGACATCAACAACACCCCAACCTTACTATCTCTATGTGACAGCACATTCTAAGCAGAAAAAAAACCAAAAGCACTGAATACAAAATTATAATTTGAATCCAGTTAATCATTAATCTGGCTTCAGCTGCCCCCTACAGTATTTAAAACTTGGATTTTTCAATAAATGTACTGTTGAAAATATCTTCTTATCAGCAAGGATAGTTTGAACCTATAATTATTTCTCATGACCAAGTAACTATTCTAATGTTATTGTATATTTCCATTGTAGCTCCAGAAACTGGCACAAGAAACAACTGGGAGTTCTCACTTTTATAGAGAAAATCATAGGGTTTGGCCAATGGGCCAAAAAGAGGGAACAGGTAAAAGGTAAAGAAACATCAACACTGTGGTAACATATACTTAGCACCTTACTTCCCACTCCCCACTCATACCTCTGGAGATATACCCAAACAAGCCTTTAGTCCCGAGAGCACTTGGGGGCAGCTGTCGGCTGCTGCTTAAGTCTGAATCCAGCTCCTTCAGTCCACACTCCTGGCTGACCTAGCCAGTGAGATCGCTATCTCCACTGTGAACTCCTCTCTGTAGGGCTTACTAGGTTCCATGTGCAGGAGGCTCTCTCTTCCCCTTACTCCAGCCTTCAGCTTCCTCTTCCTATTCCCCTTGACCTCAGTCCCTGGTGGTTTATGGGAGTTGCAGTCCAAATTTAGACATCACTTCTCTGCAGACTGCCCCCTGGTTTCGTCTGCTGTTACACATATGACATTCACATTACACCATGTTTTTCCCACCTGCTTCATAAATAACTATTTAGCATCTATTGCACTCCCATATACAGAGTGCAGAACAAACAATAATGATTCACAATCCAAGTTTATAGTTCAATATGGGTTTCAAGTTTCTTTTAAAATGTATCTGTGGCCTTCAGGACAACTTCAGACAATTTTATCCAGTAACTCAAGATATAAACTGCATTCTTCCCCTCCATCAAGAACCATTTCCTCATGGCTACGCTCATAAAGCATGTAGGCATTAGCAATATATGTATTCAAACAGTCTAATTTGTTGTCTAAGTAAATATATGGTCCAGTAAGTCCATAAGAAAATGATGTTTTGTTAAGAGAAGTTTAGCATTGCTAAACTGGATATTTACTTGATGGTTTTAATTAGGCTGCCAAAATATGTTTAGCAACCTCTTAAAATAGAGACTTTTTAGACTTATCTTCCTCCAGCTACGGAAAGCCATGCAAGCTTAACCCATTTAGAAGCAGAATGACTTTTCATGCAAAACGGAATTTGGGATGTCTTAAAATATTATGTTTAAATAGAAGTGATGGAAGTGCACATAGACCTATGCATGTTAGCTTTAATCAGGCTTGAATACCAGTAGTAGTATAAGCAGGATATACATACATGCATACACACGTGTTGCAATTATACCATCTTTTTTGCAATCCTCTTTGTCAGTGAAAGAGCAATTTGACACTTTTGTTTGGACCACAACTAGAGTACTAGGCTTTATTGCCCCTTGTGCCAAAATATATTGTTTTCCTTATGTACCATGCTAGGCATTCTACCTGCTTGGTTATGATGCATAGGAGCCCCTCTGGTTGAGGCATCCCAAAAGGCCTACTATCCACATACCCTTTTTCCCAGTCAGTGCTTCTCATCAGAAGTAGCTGCAGGGAAGGAGGGGGTGAGAAGGGAGACGGTACACTCCCCCCTCCTCACCCCCTTTTATTCCTGCTCTACCCAAAGTTTAAAACCAACTGCTTGGCAGTGGCAGCAGCATTTCTAGTCAGGCAGCAATGAAAGCGTCACTTGACTTCATGGCTCATTATAATCGACCTGATCCCTTCTAAACTCTTCATTTCACAGATGTTAACAACCCTCTCTCCTTTTTAATAGTTTGTAATGGTTCTATTAACCAAATTAGTCTTTTTTCTGTAATTCTGCTGTCTGCTAGCCCCTCCTCCTAACCTATCTCCTATTTCACAGCCCTGCAGGCTGTTTTTAACTCTAGCTAGAAACATTAATTCAGGTGAGGAAATATTAACTCAGGTGAACATTACCTCAGGCATGGAAATGGCTTCCAGGGAAGCATTGGATGCACTGTCAAGATGCTCAAGAAGGCTAGGATGTGTTTCATGAATCTGAAAGAGATGTACATTTAACTCTAATGGCTACAGGACTAATGAAACAACATATTTTGATTATTTTTTTCCTAGTTAGTTGTGTCTTTAGACATAATATATGATACAGTAATTTAATGCACATTCTACTAAAGATTTTTTCTTTGTGGTTTTGGGGGGTTATTTTGCTTCTATTTTAAACTGAATAATACAGCCCTAGGCCCCTAGCATATTAGCAAAGCTTTGTGTTTCTTTTTCATTTTTCATTAGATAAAAGTGTGTGTTGTGCTTTATGTGATGCATACCATCTTCACCCTACTTTTCAAAATCCTAGATCTGCCATATACTCCTCACTTTTGGATAGAGCTGGTATTCTAACTTGTGCTAAGCCAACTGCCTCCTTTGGGCAGACATTGCACTGCCAACAGAAGTCAAAATAATCTAGAACCGAGTCAAACCAAGTATATTCAACTTAAATCCTATGTCCTTCAGGGCAAGGGTTGTGTCTTTGGCATTTAACAAGTGATAAAGGACATTGTGCCTGCCTGGCCTCGAACACACGGTCACGTGCAGCCTTGGTCCAGGTGGCTGGTAGCGGATGTCCTACAGTCTCCTGTAGGCTGGTGGACAGCCGTTTATCACCTGGGTGGCCTCCCCCGATCTCGCCTGCCACGACTTTGAGTGTTATACCAGTGGGGCGGGGGGCAACCACGCAGGGCTCCGCTGCAGCGGGAAGTCTGCCCGGTGGTCATCCGTGGGGCTCCACCTCCCCTACACCCCAACCTCATGCCAACCTCCGGCAGGTCACCAGGTCTCCTGGGCTGTACCCCTGATGATTTTGAATCCCTGTAACTGGGTGGCCTTTGTAGCCCTATTATATTCTAGGCCTTGCTTCCTGAAATAACTAACTCAGACTGTGATAGGACTTCAGAAAATCACTCCCTCTTGTCTCAGTGCAGTCCCAGCCTGAGACTCTCAATTTAACTGGCACTCAAATAAAAGATGGAGGACAACAGAAAATATGATACCGGGCTACCCCGCCTGTATCGCCTTGCTCTATGTCTCAGCCCCTCCAAAAAGGGGAAACTAAAAAGGAAAAACCAACACAAATTAAGCCGGGAAGGACCTGTCCGGTCCCTTCCCCTGCCCTTCTGTTAGGGTATCAGAGTAACCTCCGCTCTCTATGATCACGGGGTTTGGCCCGTCGTATGGCCAACGTAGACCATGGCCCTTTGCCCTGGGTCATTTCATCCCTCATTCCACCACATGTGGCATGTGCTGCTGATGACCTTCCCCACTGTCAGAAACATCCAGCTTCCGGCATCCTGCAGTATTTTCCCACGTACCCAGTTACTTCTTATGTTATGGCCTGGCTCCCAGCCTCCTGCCATTTCACTCTGCAGCTCCCCTTGCTGCTCCCTTCTGTCACCATCCAGAGGGGGAGCCTCCTTCGCCTCCCACGTTCCCCCGACGCTCCCACCTCTGTCAATGCAGAGAGCCTCTCCTGGCTCTCCCGTCCCTCCAACGTTCCTATCCTTGTCGGCACAGAAAGCCTCCTCTGGCTCCCCTGTCTCCTCACCACTCTGTTCCTTACAGGTATAGAGAGCCCCCTTTGGCTCTCTCTCTCTCTCACTGTATCCCGGATGGCGTTTGGCATCAGAGTCCTCCCCGACTCTGCTCCGCCTCTCTCCCCATCTTCTCCGGCAGTCCGTCTTACCTCTGCCGGCCGGTGATTGTCAATGACGTCACCAACCGGTTTCAGCTGGATAAAGGCGCGGCTTATGACCCGCGCGGCTTTCTTTTCTTGCTCCAACTGTGCCATGGGTCCTGCTGCTGGTAAGCATTTTCTTTGAGTTGTTTTTGTATTTTTCCCTCTTTTTATACATGCTCCCCGCCCTAGGAGGTCCCCGGTCAATGTTTGGGGTTCTTTCCCCTCACACTCCCCTGGGACAAACATCAACTGTGGGACCAGATATCACAAATGGACCCCACAGTCATTCCCTCATTGGAGTCATAAGGACCCTTGCCAAAGATAGCATTTGGATTTGGAGGTTAGGTTGCCTGTCATGTCTAGGTAAATAGTTTGAATCTAACCCAGGTCCAAGCTTCTCCTCAAATAGTAAAGAATGGCAACTTCTCCAAACTTTAAAATTTGCTTTACACATACTTCCTGTCTCAAAGGAGTTCCAAAGCTTTAATTTCAGTTAATTCTATGTACTGCAGGGCTTGGACCAGAGAGGATCCACATATACATTTAAATCTTAATCATCTCCAAAATGTTTTCTTAAAGAGATTATTTGATATAGTAGAACCCATAGTAAGACTTCTAGTCTACTATAAAATTAATATGACTAGATGAAGTATAACATTATTTAACGTCAGTCTACAAAAGCATAAATGATACTACCAGGGGAGATCCTGAGTGGATCAAAAGTTTCTACAGGGCTCTGGGTGCAAGGGTGAAAGGGGTCTGGGGCTCAGGGCCTTCCAGTCAAAGGAAGGGGCCCAGGCAGGAACAGGTGCATCCTGCAGATGAATACCTGGCTCCACAGGTGATTTTGTCAGTAGGGCTTTGGTTTCTCCTACCATGGGATGTTGTTCCAAGAAGAAGTATTGCTAGGAAGAGATGGGATCCACCTGATGAAGAGAGGGAAGAGCATCTTCACAGACAGGCTCGCTAACCTAGCGAGGAGGGTTTTAAACTAGGTTTTGTAGGGGATGGAAACCAAAGCCCTGATGTAAGTAGGGAATTGGGAGACATGGAGGAAGAGAAAGCAGGAGGGAGCAACAGGGGAGGTATTCTCATACTTCCTGAAAAATCAGGGCAGCTGACTAGTTGCTCTAGGTGCCTGTACATGAATGCACGGAGCCTGGAAAACGAGCAGGAAGAATTAGAAGTCCTTGCAGTGATGGAACTATGTGACTGGAATAACATACTTGGTGTGATAGTTCACATGACTGGAGCACTGACATGGATGGGTAAAAACTGTTCAGGAAGGACAGGCATGAGGGAAGAGAAAGAGGAGTTGCACTTTATGTAAAAGAGCCATGATTGTTCAAAGCTCCAGTATGAAACTGGAGATAGACCTGTTGAAAGTCTCTTGATTAGTATTATTAGAGGAGAGAGCAACAAGGACGATGTTGTAGTGGGTGTCTGCTATAGATCACCAAACCAGGAGGAAGTGCTAGATGAGGCTTTCTTCAAACAGCTAGCAGAAGCCCTGGTTCTCATGGAGGACTTGAATCATCCTGACGTCTGCTGGGAGGGCAATAAAGCAGTGTACAGGCAATTCAGGAAGTTTTTGGAGAATGTTGGAGACAACTTCCTGGTGCAAGTGCTGGAGTGGCCAACTAGGGGCCATGTTCTTCTTGACCTGCTGCTCACAAACAGGGATGAATCGGTGGCTAATGTAGTAGTGGATGGCAATTTGGGCAGCAGTGACCACAACATGATTGAGTTCAGACTCCTGAGGAAAGAAAGGATAGAGAGCAGCAGAATAAGGACCCTGGACTTCAGAAAAGTAGACTTAGACTTGCTCAAGGAACTTGTGGTCAGGATCCCTTGTGAAGCCAGTCGGAGGGGGAGAAGAGTCCCAGAGAGCTGGCTGTACTTTAAAGAAACCTTACTGAGAGTGCAGGAACAAAGCATCCTGATGCACAGGAAGACTAGGAAGTATGGCAGAAGACCATCTTGGCTGCAGTGAACTATATCACAAAAAGGAAGCTTATAAGAAGTGGAAAACTGGACAAAAAACTAGAGAGGAGTATAAGATCATTGCCTGGTCATCCAGGGATGAAGTCAGGAAGGCCAAAGTGCATTTGGAGTTGCAGCTAGCAACAGATATGAAAGGTAACAAGAAGGGTTTCTACAAGTCTATTGGTAGCAAGAGGAGGATCAGGGAAAGTGTGGGTCCCATACTGAATGGAGGAGGCAACCTTGTGACAGAAGATGCAGAAAAGGCTGAAGTGCTCCACTCCTTTTCGCCTCAGTCTTTACAGGCAAGGTCAGCTCCCAGACTAATGCGCTGGCAGCAGTTTGGGGAGGAGGTAAGAAGCAAACAGTGGTGAAAGAACAGGTTAGGGACTATTTAGAAAAGCTGGATATTGGGCCAGATGGGATGCATCCAAGGGTGCTGAGGGAGTTGGCTGATGAGATTGCAGAGCTACTGGCCATACTCTTTGAAAAATCATGGCTATCAGGAAAGATCCCAGATCATTGGAGAAGGGCAAGGGACCCTAAGAAAGGGAAAAAGGAGGATCCAGGGAACTACAGACCAGTCAGTCTCACCTCAGTCCCTGGAAAAATCATGGACCAGATCCTCAAGGAATCACTTTCTAAGCACTTGGAGGATAAGAAGATGATTAGGAACAGTCAGCATGGATTTACCAAGGGCAAGTCATGCCTGACCAACCTGACTGCCTTCTATGAGGAGAAGACTGGCTCTGTGGGAGCAGGGAGACCAGTGGATGTGGTATACCTTAATTTTAGCAAGGTTTTTGTTGCAGTCTCCCACAACATTCTTGTAGGCAAGCTAAGGAAGTATGGGCTGGATGAATGGACTATAAGGTGGGTAGAAAACTGGCTGGAGCATCAGGCTCAGAGGGTAGTAATCAATGGCTTGATGTCTAGTTGGCAGCCACTATCAAGTGGCATGTCCCAGGGGTTGGTCCTAGGGCTGGTTTTGCTCAATGTCTTCATCAAGGACCTGGAGAATTGGCCAAAAGTAATCTCATGAGGTTCAACAAGGACAAGTAAGAGTGGATTAAAGAAAAAAAGAAAGGGAACTGAAGTGGGAGAAGTGCCATGTGGTGATGTGCTCTAGGACTATAGCCTGCAAGTGTGGATTAACAAATCATCAAACTACAGATTTTAGAAATTTTAGACTGTATTCTCATGTGATGTTTTAATCCAGCTGTAATTGTAGATAAAGTTAAATGTGTGCACATGCCTGGTATAATTCTTATTTGATATAGCTGAGAGCATGTTAAATAAATTTGAATATATACGCCAGCCTCCTTTTTACTTAAGCAATATTTTTTTTCTCATAATGTTGTTGTAGTATAGTATGTTGTATGGTACATCTCAGTGCTGCAGCTGTTCCATGGATGAAGTCCTTACTGCCTAACTAAAATGTCACAGCTTGATATATTATTTAATGAGGAAGGAATACAGAAGAGATCACAGGATTCACAGTCCATTCAGGCCAAGAAGCCTCTTTTTTTTAAATCCTTAGCATGGTCAATTTTTCCATTCCCAAAAGGATTCGGCTTGCTATTAATACCTATCTCTTTGGTTTTGGTTGATTATCCCATGTCCAAAAATCAAACATGTTAAAAATATATAACAAAGGAACCTGATGCATCTTAAAATTGCTCACACTATTCAACCAATGCTATGAACTTAATTGAAGGCCAACCATACTTTAAGCAAGAAGTACCACCTCATTCACAATGGAATTCTAGAGAATGCCTGATAAAATGGATAGGAATGTGCAAGAATTTGGATTTGATTTTAGCCATTTGCTAACATGGAGGTCCTCACACACTGAATAAGTCTGATAATTCAGCCAACAAACTTTAGGAATCACACATCATCCAAATCAAATTGAGGATCTCCTAACAGAAGATATGTATTAATTCAGTTCACCTATGGCTCAAGAGAGTGAAAAATGGTTTTGTAAGTAATGTTTCAACTGAACTGTATTTCAGATAATACCGTGAGAGTAGAGGTGCACCGATACATCACTCTCGTATTGGATCAACACCGATATAAAGGAAATTGAGCGTATCAGAAATTGGCCTGATGTGGCCGATAAATGCCCATGCATGTGCGCAGCTGCAGCGCAGTACATAGGCAGCGAGGAACACAGCCCAGCAGCTTGGAGAGCTCCAGGCAGCTGGTAAGTCTGTTGTGGTAGAAAGCAAGGGGGGAGGGAAGGGGTGTGGTGGAGCAGTTCAACGCCACCCATGGTGAGGGAGGGAGTGGGGGTGGGGCAGGGGCAGAGCTTCAGCTAATCTAGAGGGCGCTGGGGGGCAGCCCTGTTACTGTACACACCCTGGGAGGGCACAGGTTAGGGATTGTGTGCCCTCGGATCTGCACGGGGCAGGGCAGGGCAGGCTGCAGCTGTGGGCTGGGGCAGGGCTATGCTGGGCTCTTCCCAGTGTGTGGGGGTGGCAAGGGTTGGGCCGGGGCTGCGCTCAGGGTGGGTGGCAACAGTGCTGAGAGGGGTTCTATGAGGGAACTATGGCAAAATTTGGGGTGGCTGCAGCCACCCCCGCTGTAACTCCCCTCCCAGTGCCGCCACCACCCACCCTGAGTACAGCCTGGCCCAGCCCCTGCTGGGCCCCCACAGATGTGGGGGCACACAACCCCCACCCCCGTGCCATCCTGGGGTGCATGCAGCAGCAGGAGCAACCCCCTGCCATCCCCCTAGACAAGCCATGGCTCCCTCCCATGTCCCACCCCACCCCAGCTGGGAAGCACCTGCCCCAGCCCCACTCCCTCCCTCACTGCGGCAGGCATTGATCTGCCCCCCACACCCCACTTCTCTCCCCCTTCCCTTCCACCACAACAGTCTTACTAGCTGCACACAGCTCTCCACAGTGTATCAGAAAATGGATCGGTATCAGCCAATATGCCTCCTTAAAAATCGGCTATCAATATCAGCCCCCAAAATCTCTATCAGCGCACCCCTAATAGAGTTATATATGTGATAGCAAATATTACACATATACATTTATATGTGTGGATCTAATTTGTTAGTTATTGTGTCACAACTAGAAAAAAGTCACTAGATAAATTATAGTTCACTACTGCACTCTTTTTAAACTTCTCCCATTGAAACTCAAATTGAAGTTTCCCAATTCCCAAAGCCTTGGCTGGGATGATATAGTTGGGGATGGTCCTGCTTTGAGCAAGGGGTTGAAGTAGATCAGTGGTTCTAAACCATTTTTATGCTGAGATCCATTTGTAAACATTGATGGCCAGTCCTGACCCAGTAAAATCATTTAAGTAGAAAACAGCCTCCTTGACCTGCCGGTGCCCCTCGCTCTCAACCCACAGCCCCTCAGCCCCCAGCCCTGCTGGTGATCATCACTCCCAACTTGCTGCCCCCAGGCTCAAGCACCCCAGTGTGTGGGGCAAGGGGTGGGTGTGTGGGGCAGGGGTTGTATAGGGCATACGGGGCACCTGTCTCCCTGATTTGCATGGCCATAATGGGTATGGGGCTGCAACATGGCCAGACCAGCATTGGCAGGACCTGGCATGGGAGGGTAGAATGGGGCAGTGAGACTTGTTGCCACTGCTTCTGCCACTGGGACCCCTATGCCAACAGTAGCATGAGGGGTAACAGATGTGGTGGGGGCCACACTGTCCTCACCTTCTCCTGCCACCAGCTGCTCATGTGCCAGGTTGCAGCTGACGACTCTGAAAGCTTGGCCAGACCTACACATGAAATTTAAATGAGCAAATTAAGATAACAGCACATCTTGCACAAGAATGCAAGATCATGACTAGGACCATGCAAAATAGAGCAATCCCAATTCATTTCATCTCCCATGCTAGTTGCAAATGTACCCAATGTTTTATTATGCTAAACCATTTACAAATATCTGCATATCCTTACATGACTGTATCCTCCTTGTTGACATCTTCCCTTGATTAAGGCATATTTCTCAGAACAGGCATTCAGATTTTTGCAAATGTCTCCATAGACCATCACCAGTACAGACTATTGTGAATTCTGCCCCATTGTTACAACTACCCAAAGACAGTGTCCAGTGATCAATATCCCATTCAATCAAGATCCATTTCATTTGGTTAAAGTGTAACCTCCAGGCTCATCAAAAGTTTGCAAAAACAAGTTTCACACCTGGATGGCCCAAAACAGGGTCCAAGCAGCTAGCATTTATAATATGAGAGTCCCTTCCTGCGATGGTGGCCGTCTCTGGGCCGAGTACCTCATTGGCGCATCCATTGTCTAGGGCAGTCTGCCCTCGCTCATCTGCCATGCCTTGATGTAAATGGATGAAAATGCAGGAGGCTGCCTTTCTTGCAGCCCTGGTGTCCTCAACCAAACTTGGCCTCAGGCCTCACTCTTTGGGCCTTGGCCTTCTGGCCCCTTCTCTGGGCCACATTTTTCCACCCCTCACTGGGCCACACTCTTATCTTGGGCCCCCAGTCCCCTACAGTGGACCCTGGCCCTGTCTCAGGCCCCACCCAATAGACCTGGACTCTACATCAGGCCCCCCTCAGCGGACCAGGGCCTGGTGCTTTTCCATCAGGGTATGCTCCCCTAGTCTTTCCCATCCACAGGGTACCCATAAAGCAGTGAGGGCTGGGGCATTCTGGCTCCCCATCCTCACCTTTCACTGGGGAGACACAGGTGTGGCATTCCCTGGAGACTGCCCCACCACAGGCAGCCCCACCACACCATCCAACCCAGGAGGGTGTAGTTTCAGGTCTTACTCAGGGCCAACAGGTACCTCCTCCATCCTTATAGTTTCTATCCTAACCTCCCAGTGTTACCAGAGCAGCAGTCCTCAGGCCGGGTGATGTTAATCCTTCCGCTCCCCAGTTGCAACTGGCAACCCTGCTCCTGGGTCTGAGTTTATACTCTGACAGACCACTGCCTAATTGGGCCTCAGCCTGCCTGCTCTGCAGCCTGTTGGATCCTCTTAAAGTGGCAGGCACCATTTGTGCCCTGCCACATTTCCTACCTCCTTTGTTCAAACTTTAATCAACCAACTATCACAGAGGAATGCTTTGAAGCTATACAATTGAGCAATATAAGAATAGAACAGAGTTGCCAGCAAGGTGTGCATTCCAGGAGAGAGAGAAAAGTCATTCTGCACCCAGCTGATCACTCCTGGTCAACAGATCTACGCTCCATTAAGGCTGACAAGATGGAAACCACTTCCTGCCTGCATTGGTGAGACACTTTTGCAGCTAGCATCTACTAGGACTTTTGTGATAGCTCATTTACTGAATATTGGGAAGGAGTCTTTTTCTGTCATTTAGTTTTATAGCTCATGTATGGTATTATTATTAAAGCCTTTCTGTCATTAATCAAATGAGGTGTCATGTCAATCCTTAACTGCACTAGGTTTGAATCCTGCTTTTGACTGCAACAGCAGCTGTACCCCACTGTCATGGCCTTGCTGCCACTGCTCCCCTCAGGCTGCAGCCCCACTCTGGAGGTGACATGAGGGTAGTGGCAGTGGCAGCGGCTGGGCCATGTCAGTGGGGTAGAGCTGCAGTCCGGTGCATGAGCAGCTGGCGGCAGGAGAAGACAAGGGCAGTGCAGCCCCCTCCGCCCATTACTCCTCATGCTGCTGGTGGCATGGATGTCCCAGTAGCAGTGGTGGCAGCAGCAAGTCTTGCTGCCCTGCTCTGTGCTCCCATGCTGGGTCCTGCTCATTGGGCTATGGAGGCAGCTCCTGCCCATGCCAGCTCAGCCTGGCTACAGCCCTGTGCCTGCTGTGGGTGCACAAATCTGAGGGGACACCCCAATGCCCACCCAATGGATCACCTGTGCCTCCCCACCCTCCCACGCATCATCTATGCCCCCCACTGCCCCAGAGACTTACTTGTGGGGAGCTGTGGGAGCTGCTCTCCATGCTGCCTGGTTGCTATATGAATGTATACACATGCACATGGCACCCCCTACCTGATCACACTCCTCTTGCTGCCTCCAGTCCCAAGCAGCCCCTTGCAGGCTAGAACTCTGCCAGCCTGCAAGGGGAAACCCATGGTTTCCCACATTTTTCTCCCTTAAAGTAGAAAATATTCATTTTTCCACAGCAAACAGAAAACCCAGATCCCTGTTTTAGTATGCACAGCGCTAACATATTGTGAAGCACAAGCAGCATCTATTTTTTTCAAAAATCTATGCAAATTATGATCCATTTTTAATGTTTCTTTGTGACCATTTCATCTATTCTTGCAACCCACTTTTGGGTCACAACCCATAGATTGAGAAATGATAAATAAAATCCTGAGTTCCTTTCCAACCCCAATGTTCTATGATTCTACGATTCTATGAATTTTAACAAAAACATAATTTTCTTACTGCCAATACTTGAGCTACACTTGCTCTCTAAAAATCTTTATTTTTTGCTCCATATAGCAGAATGTTTATTCTTCAGTTAGAATTTGAGCTCTGATTCAGCAAAATAGCCCTATTCAGTCAAGTGCTTAAGCATTTGCTTAAGTCTCATTAAAGTGTATTTGCCTGAAGCCAAATAAAATGAAGATTGCTTCCTATTAGCTCTTTCAATTTGGCTGTGCTGGGCCAACTAAAGTGAAAACTAACCAATAAACTAAGGGCCAAATTATACACTAAGTGAAACTCCTACTGACCCCAGTAGGATTTTTACTTGATTAATGATAACCAATTCTGGATGCAAGTAAACATGATTTAGTAGGCACTTGTGAACGTACTGTCCTTGCTACATACAGGGTGCAACATGTTAACTCCGATTAAGGATAGTTGCAGAGACAAGTGCAGAAACAAGGTCTCCATTTTTTCAACCTGCCTGCATTTTAATGCCTTCTTATTAGTCAAGCTGAAGGAGATAGGCAATGAGAAGGAAAGGACTAATTAGTGCATAAAATGTTCAAAACAGAAAGGAAATAAACAGTAAGAGTTCTACATTACATACTGGTTTCAGAGAGTACAAAAGGTTGCTTTTAAATGTGGTGCAAAACTTAGATATAGAATTGCTTTCAGCAGTATACAGAGAACTAAATCTACTAATAAGCTTTATCTGGGTGGAAACCAAATGGAGCCATGTAGTACCTGAATGCCAGAAATAGGACAATAAATATTTTTTGGCACAGTTTCAAAGCTGTATACTGCCAGACATAGACATGTAAAAGTAATAGCAAGAACTACAAAGATTATAAACGAAATAAAACCACAGTTCGTAATTCATATAATCATGGTAAATAGCAGGCTTATAAAGCAATTTGCATAATAAGAGCCACATGTGAAAGTATCTGTGTACTTCATTCAGTAAAAGATAAAAAAATATTGGAACTCTCCTTAAAAGCAAATTTATATTATACAAGCTGAAGGACAGTAACTGGTTATTCTGTGTTTGTATTTTGATGCATGGCTTCTGTTTGTCTTTCCACACACCCTGATGTGCTTTTAGAGAATGTAAAATTCAGAAATACGCTCTTCTTTAGAACTTTTTAATGTATAACAACTGTTACTGTTTAAAGTTTTGAATAATTTAGGAACTGAATTTGCAATCCTTTCACTTACAATGCGAGTTACACATCTGAAGGGCTTACCACAGGGGTTTTCAACCTTTTATAATAAGTGTACCCCCAGCAGCCCCCTTTTTAGTAAGTGTACCCCCGGGGCGGGGGGGAGTGCTGAGCAGCCGGATGTGGAGTGGGGTTGTGGTGAGTGGCGAAGCAGTGGCAGCACAGGGTCTGTGCAGCCCTGCTCTTGCCCCACCCCGGCCCTGTTCCTATGAGGCAGCAACATGGGGTGGCAGTGCTCCACTCCCACCTGGCCCCACATACCCCTGGGACCTTTCAAAGTACCCCCAGGGGTACACAGACCTCCAGTTGACAACCCCTGGCTTACAAGATTAAACTCTTACCATATATAGGGCATGTCTACACATGTGCTTTAAGGCACAATAGCCTATTTTACTGCACATTAAAACATCACATAAAAACATGCAAATATGCTAATGTGCAGTAAAATAGGCTACTGCACATTAAGCATTACTAAAAAGCATGCGCTTTCACTACTGCACATTAGGGCAGCCTAATGCGCATTTATTTAGTACCTCACATTGGAAGTACTAAATTTAATGTACATTAGAAAACGTGCATTAATGCGTGTGTAGACATGTTCATATATTTTGTATGTGCCAGACAGAGCCTGAATTAAGGCCTGCTGAAGGTAAAAAGTTTTTCTATTTGTAATATAAACTATCTTATTAAATACAAGTAGAAGATTTACAAGAAGGAGAATTTCCCTTGCATATGTTTTCAATTTGAACCCTGATCTGATTACTAAGTGTGGATTTCAAATGTCGGGGCTGAGAGTCAGTCAGTGCCTATTTGAGTTACTCATAGAAATTTAGATAATGCTAAGACTTGTGGAACCTTGAATGTTTTTAAATATGTTGGGCAGGGCTAAATGTCCTAGCAAAATGTGTCATTGCCACCTGTCTTACTTAGGTTTAGGTTGGCAAAAGTCAGGGTTCATTTTAAAGATAATGAATCTCACTTTTACAGGAGAAATATAGCAGTCTTGCTATAATATCTCATTTGTAATTTCTATTAGGTTCAGCTACCAAAATATAAGAACCAGGAAGTGTTCTAAGAAATGAAAGAGTACTGGGTGGATGGGGAAAAAATAGCATCTAAGAGGAACTGTCATTTCCTTAGGCAAAATAAACCAGAATTGCTGGAATCGAATGGGCATCTCTGACTCATTTTTCAGCACAAACACTGCATGTCACTGAGTCCAACTGAGACTAAGGGAGGTTACTAGGAAAGGTAATAATATAAGTGGATAAAAATAAAGTGTTGACAAAGTTTAAGGAGGTCACATTAAGGCAAAATATGTATTGTTGTTAAGTCTGAGTTATTCTTTAAAGAAATGTGTACATTTATCAGTAGTGAACATTGTTACTCCTTTCACACCAGAGAAATATAAACAATTGTCATACACATTCTCACATACACATTCTCAGTGACTTCAGTTCTTTGTGGAAAACAATCTTGTTCTTCACATACACATGGTTTTTTTTGTTAAATCCAAGATGTGTATTAATTCTGAAAATATGTGTGGCATACAGCAAAACCTCACTAATTCTCACTTTACTAGCCAACCTACCCAATCATTTGCACACAGAAAAGGTACAGTCACTGCTGGCATGGTAATACGCGATTTTACTATACGCGATTTTTGCCTTACGCGCTGCCTTTAGAACATAACCCCCGCGTAAGATGCGATTGACCTGCAGTAGTCTCTCTTGTTCTTCAGCAAAGAGCTAACACAAGTGAAATATACACTAGAGAAATCTAATGTACTAGTGAGATCCTACAAATAAAACATCAATACTTACAAAACTATTAATTGACCCATGTTGTGTACAGTAATGTCCTTATATTCTTCTATCTCTAAATTGTTTCTTTTCTTAAAATGAAGCTTTTTGCTTGAGCTCTTATATATAAACATTTTGACTAGGTACAGACATTCAAAAAGCCTGAGGTGGAATCAGTTTAAGTTACACAGTTTTCTGTAAGCAGCCTAGTTTAGATCAGTAGCAAACAGAACACATATTTGACTTTTGGTGAAGGGTGGGAGGGGGAACAAATCTTAGACTGGGTTCTGCCATCTTTAAACCAGTTTTATGTGTGCTGAACTTCTGTTCTGTTACAGGTATAGACTGGTTTCTGATCACCAAGGATCCAGGTTTTCCATTTCCCATGGAAAAACGTGGATTTTCCCCTTTGAAGTAGGAAACTACAAGATTGCCCTCACAGGCTGGCAGAGTTCCAGCCTGTAAGGAGCTGCTTAGGACTGGGAAGGTGAAGCAGGGCAATCGGAGGCAGAGGCCCTATGTGCATGTGCACATGCACACACGTGACCAGCAATACAGCCAGACAGAGTGATGGGAACAGCTTCTGCAGCTGCCTGCAGGTAAGTCTATGGAGGATGGGGGGGCATAGGTGATGCATGGGGGGGTGCACTGGGGGGCATAACTCTGCACCGTTACAGCCACCTTGCTGGAAATATTTGGATCCAACTGGGCTGCAGCCCTGTGCCCTGCACCCCACAGCACCAAGATTGAGGTGGTGGTGGTGACTCATTGAGGGAAGAAGGGAGAACATGCTACATCCCTGCCTGCTTGGCCAGGTGCCCTCGAGGGGACACTTGCCCCCACCATATTTGTCCTGACCTATTGCCAGTGGATGTGCCCATACTGCCCCTGTGCCATTGCCCCTCTCTCCCCCAATGGTGCAGGGCTGGTTTGAGCTTTGCCCCTGATGGCCCAGACCAGCCCCACACCATTGCGGTGGGGGGGGGTCGTGGCAGGGAGGCTGATGGCACAGGGTTGATCCAGGTATGCCCAAGCTTGGCACATGGCCCTGATGGTGCAAGGCCAGTCCAGGCTATCAGGGGCCATGCTCTGGTGAGTCCAGATCAGCCCTGCAACACTGGGGCGGGGGCCACGCTCTGGAAACCCCCCCCACCTCACACCGTTCCTGCCCCATGCACCCCCCCCTTCCTCACACACCCCCGCTGCCCTACACACCCACGCTCTTCCCCACACATTGGGGCTGGGGCTTGGGGGTGAGGGAAAGCTAGGGGACCCCTCTGGCAGGGCTGGGAGGCCAGGAGTCTATGGGTCAGGAATGAGGGGCACCCCCAGCTTGCTACCTCCTCTTCCACCCCTGCCCAAGCTGAGGTGGAGCTCTGCCCTGGCATGCCTTGATACCCCACACACACCTTGGTGCCCTGGGCAGTTGCCCTCACTGTCCACCCCTAAGGCCAGCTCTGCCTACAGGTTATGCTGGTGGGGCTGATGGTGGCAGGGCAGGGAGGTGTGGGTCACACTGGCAGAACTGTGGGGGCTGTGTCTTGGGAGTAAGGGGCACCAGCATATCAGGGCTGCTTAGCACCACAAAGCAGTGGGGTGGACAATTGTAGTTGGACCCATGTCCTGGTGAGTGAAGGAAGCAGGGCGAGCTCTGATTTTCAATGATAATAAAACCAAAATCAAACACCAAAATACATAGGTATTTAGAATTTATTTTATTATAATGATTGAGGCACTGGTAGACTTTCAAACTGCTTTAAAATTATAACTATATGAATAAAACATTGTGTTCAAATGATACCTATATATAGGGTGGCATTTCATTTTAACCACGGAAAAATGCAGATTTTGTGGTTTTAAATCAGAGAATCCTGGATTTTTTTAACAGAGAAAACTGGGTTCCCTTTTAATTGCTTATACCAGTAAAAGTGTAATGTCTGTACCTGGTCTTTGTGGTAAGGATTAGCTTCTTTGTCCTGTGTTTGAATGGCATGATACCAACACATTGCAGTTCTGGACAATGCCCTTAGATACTCCTGCAATACATTAAAATACATTAATAATATACTTATAGAGTTATACAACATAATATACTAAATAACACAAATACATAAATTAACAAAATTGTTTCTGTTAAAAATCCTCCCCCTTGCCATTAAACTTGTTCACTTACTAATTAATGTGACAAACTCTGTGAAGATTTTTAAAAATGACTAGTGATTTTGAGCTAACTTGAGATATTGAAAATCATCCTGATTTTCAAAAAGTACTGAGTACCCAACCTTTGAAAATTAAACCTTTTTAAAGTAATTTAAGTTGAATACCGCAAGTTAAGAACCTATAGTCATTAGTCATTTTTAAAGCTTTGGCTTATACATCTCCCTGTCATTAGTGGGTATTTGCAGAATTAGTCTTGATTTATACAAATTACTTACTTTCTCATCATAATTTTTGCATTATCATTTAAGAAAACCAATAGAAGTAAGGCACTACATTATTGCTGAGAAAAGTACAGGCACCACACATATTCCTAACAATCTATAAATGCTTTCCTACAAACTTGTTTATTGGATAAGTCTGGCCATAAATTGGCCAGGAACACAGAACTTCATATGAAAAGAGCAGAGCATTGAAGAAAAACGGTATAAGTCCAGTGTATTAGATTTAAAGTAACCACAAACTCCTCAACATATATACCTAAATTCACAATCTTTATAATAAGAGGAAAAGAACACATCATATAACTTTCTTAACTAGGCAGATCAACATTTAACTTGTTTATCCCTTAGTTAAATAACATATACATATTTTTAGGGAAGACAATGTTAATAACAAACATAACCATGCAAGTTTTGCATATGAATTCCATTTTTAGCTTTAGTAGGGCCTGTCAATTTGAAAACTGTAGTAAAAGCCAGTAAATCTTAATCTAATTCCACCACACGAAGAGATCAAGCATTTTGATTTTATTCAGTTTTTCAAAGAATTTCTGAGTGGATCCCATGTCCTAAAACAGATATATTTCCGATGGTATTTAACTTAGTTTTGCAAAGTACTTGATTGAGATCACTTTTTTATTAGAAAAATCCACATTAGCAGAAGAAACCCATGCTTCACTACATCTGATTGGTGGCATACATTTGAGAAAAATCAAGATCATCTGCCCTTTTCTTTCCAGTAAAATACTCCTTTCTTTAGATTTGATCCTTCAAAACTAAGTAAATGGTAGAATTTCCATCGATTTCAGCTAGAGTAGTACCAAGCATTTTATCCCTGAACATAGAAAACCCTGAATACATGCTTCCTCTGCAATACCTACAAAACTACAGTATATGGATTATCTTCTGTTTAGTTAATTATTTGTCGAAAAATAATTCTCCCTCATTATGTACTGCCTGAACAATTGCATTAAACTAATCCCAACTCTCATGGATTGTATGGGATGGTTTGCATAGGGATGATCCTGCCTCATCAAGGTGTTGGTCTAGATGATCACTGGATATCCCTTCCAGCTCTACTTCTCTATGATTCTCTGTTTCTTCTACTCTCCTCATTAAATATTCATGAATAAGACCCAGAGTAAATGTTGTAAAAAATTAGGTCCCCGACATGCATCAGGGTCTCTTAACATGGAACCCAGCATCTGTGCAGTCTTCCATTGACTTCATTTGGCATCTATATAGATGCACAGATCTGAGGCCTTATGCAAGAATAGAAGGGCGTACTTTGTAAGCCTCCTGTAGCAGGGGTCATGGCTTCTAATGATAACAGGAAATAGCAGGCACACTCTGGGCACCATCAAACTGTAAGACCCTTTATGCTTGGTTTGTCTTCTATGGGTATGTCTACACATGACTTCACATGCACCTAAACTTAATGCACCTTAACCTGAGGTGCATTAAGGTGATTTAAGCATGCATCTACACGTGAACTCGATAAGGCATCTTAACACAGCTCTCTGAGCAGCCTGCCCTGGTCAGCACCCTGGACGGTCCCCAGGAGGCCGGAGCAGAGTAGCTGGGTGGTGCAGCCCAGCGCTGGCCAAAGGGGTGGGAGCCTCCAGTCTCCCCCTCCTCCCCCCCCCCCACAGATGTGGTCAACCTGGCCCTGGCTCTGGCCCTGGCTCTAACCCCTTCCCCATGTTCCTACCTCCCCAGCATTGGATGAGAGCATGTCAGAGCCAAACCTGTGGGGACCCGCGCTACTGCCAGGCACTGCCAAGTGGAGAGTGCTGTTCTCCAAGGTGCAGACTCTGGAGCTGGAGCAGCAGTTCTGGCAGCAGTGGTCCCTGTCCATACGCGGTAAGTCAGCAGAGGGGGCAGGAGGTGTGAGGGTTCCTGTCAAAGCACAAGGGACAGGGCCCCCCACAACTCCCTGCAAAGGAAGGAGGCAGTGCAGTGCAGGAAGGACCTTTGCTAGTGGCTCCCCTGCGCCTTTCCTTTGGGAAAGGTTTGCTGGCTAGGTAATGCAGCCCTGCAGAAGTGGAATGCCATACTGCCCATCCAGGATTCAGGTGCCCTTAGAAGCCTGTGCTGGGGCTCTCACCCAGGACAGCAGGGATTGTGTCTGCCCCCAGTGCCTGCCACAGCTTTCCCTGCTCCACCCACCTCCATCCTGGGCAAGTGCCTGGCCTCCGTACCAGACGCTGCAGGTGGGAAAGGTGGTGTCAGCTCCTGGTGGTTCTGCGTGACTCAGCCTGGGAAGACTGGGCACAACAGGAGTGGTGCCTCAGCCCTGGATCAGGATGGCCAAGGAAAGATCTGAGCCTCTGCCCTCACTGCACCCATCCCACCCAGGCTGAGTTGCACACAGTCCCCAGGAGCTGACACCACCTCTCCTACCTGCAGTGTCTGGTACAGAGGCCAGGCACTTGCCCGGGATGGACGTGGGTAGAGCAGGGAAGCCAGTGCCGGGCACTGGGGCAGACACAGTCCCAGCCCACTTGCTGTCCTGGGTGGGAGCCCCAGCATAGGCTTCTAAGGGGGCCTGAATCCCGGGCAGGCAGCAAGTCATCCCACCCCTGCAGGACTGCATTTCCCAACCAGCAAATCTGCCTCAAGGGAAATGTGTGGGGAAGCCATTAATAAAGGCCCTGTGTATGCTGTGGTGCCCCATTCCCTTCAGGGAGTCATGGAGAGGCCTGTCCCTTCTGCTGTGACAGAAGTCTTCATACCTCCTGCCCCCTCTGCCAACTTACCACACACCAACAGGGACCACTGCTGCTGGAACCGCCACCCCAGCTCCAGCATCTGCACTTTGCAGAACAGCAACCACCACATCTTCTTCTTGGTGGCGCCCAGTGGTAGCGTGGGGCTCAGCTCTGGTCCACTCAGTCACACAGCATTAAGGCACCTTTCAGTATGTACATGTGAGTTAAGGTGACTTAACTAATCATGCCAAAACTTGATACTTGCTTTATGCAGGTATTAAATTTATTCACAATTAGCCTAAAATCACCATTTTTAAAGTGCATTAAGGGTGCACACATGTAGACCCGTGCCCTTAATGCACCTTAAAAAAGGCTAATATGCCTTTCTGATGGGGGGCAACTCCTGGGACCGGCTCTCAACTTTGGCCTGCCCACCTGTCTAAGTAGGTCAGTCTACTCAGTCTTGTCTGCCACAACTTGCTGTTCCAAAAACTGATGTAAAATGTGGGAGGCTGCCTATTTTGCTGTCCCAGTGCCAGGGGGCACTGTACACAACTCCGACCTTTCCACAAGGGGCTGCTGTACACAACTCTGACCTTCCCTTATCATCACCCATGCCTTGCAGATGGCATCCACTATGCAGCTTTGGCCCCACACTGGACCCCAAAGTCTGATGTTTGGACCCCAACTAGATCCCTCCTAATCAGGTGAACTCAATCCCTGCCATCACACAGGACAGTCAGCTCCCTAGATCATTTTCCCTCTTGGGTGTGGCTCCCCTCTGGGACCTTTGGACATAAAGGCCCTGGCCCGCTCCAGGCCAGTCAGAACCCCAGGCCCCCTGGCTCTTGGCGTCCCTTGTGGTGGGCACTCCAGCCCTTTTGATCATCCTGGTCCTGGCCCCAGCATTGACCAGTCGAGGGTTTTGTCTAGGTTCCTTCACTGCTCGCCCACTTCCTCACACATAGATCTGCCTACTTGGGCCCCTGACTGTCCCTGCTACTGGGTATCCCACCAGGATGTAGGGGCTGCAGTTTTAAGGTGTCTCTCCTCACCTTTCCCTGGGGAGGCAACAGGCCTGGCATTTCTGGGGAACTCCCCCACCACAGGAAATCCCACCAAGCCATCCTTCCCCAGCAGGGTACAGTTTTCTGTCATGCTCAGGACCAGGAGCCTCGTGCCATCCCTACTGCTCCTGCCCTTACCTCCAAGGTGTTCCTGAGAAGCAGTTCAGCTGGATGTTGCTCTTTTATCTGCCAGCAGCAGACTGCTCCCTCAGCCCTGTGGGCCTGGATCTAAAATGGCTGCCTCGTCAGGGCTGGCCCACAAGGGCCAGCTGCCTGCTCTCAGCCTTAAAGTGCCAGACACTAAAGGTGCTCTGCCACAGCCTTAAATCACCACATGTAGATGTGCCCTATGTGTATTATCCCCAGCACTGCTGGCAGGCATCTCCCAAAAAATAATATATTGTACATTTTCACTGTCTGTTCCCTCTGATAACCCAAGAACAAAGATATTATTATTGATTTATCAGCAGTTTCAACCAATTACTTCCACTCTTGTCTTTCAAGATTGCATTAATAGATTAGCAGGCTTGTGCTTATCTTTCACAAGCATCTACATCCTTGTTAGCTACTGCTGGCTAGGATATATCAGTGCTGGCCATCACTGCAGTGTATCAGTTGATTCAGCTGTATCAGGGTGTCAAACTTACCTGCACCCCCAGACCAGATCTGGACTGCAAGACACCTTGATCCAGACCCATCAGGGTAGGTGATGATGGTGGGGCTAATGCACTTGTCATTTAAATCTGCCCCCCTCCCCTCCTCCCCACTTCTATCCCTGCTGCCAAGATGTGTGCTCAATGGGACCTCATGCCCCAGATTTCCATGGCAAGTCCTGCCCTCGCTTGCCCTAACTTTGAATTCCTAGTTCTTTTGGGAGTCCCGTGGGCTGGATAAAATGGCTCTGTGGGCTGTATGTCTGACACCTCTGAGCTAGTTGCCTCATGACTGTTTGCCTGCTGAAATCTACAGATGTGCCAACAATGAATTACTTTGAAAGCTTCATGAAGTTATACTGCTCTGTTGGAAAGAGGAAGCAGTACTGCAAGATTTCAACGATGCTCAATTTGTACAATTATACAGAAGGGGATAGAAGCAACTGAGACAACTATAGAGATATCTCCCTGTTGAACATTATCAGAAACATTGTCACTCACATCATGCTCACTCGGTTGCAGTCCCTAAGTGAAAGAATCTATCCTGAAACTCAATGCAGTTTTCGCTCAGGACTCTCCACCATTGATATGATATTTTTGGTCAAGCAACTGTAAGAAAAGTGTAGAGAAAGATGAATACTACTGTACATAGCCTTCATGGATCTGATGAAGTCCTTCAATACAGTCAAGACAGGACCTTTTTATTCTGAAGAAACTGGGCTGTCCCCTCAAACAGTTGAACATAATTTGCTCATTACATCAAGGTATAAAGGCAACTATAGTGTAAGAAAACAGAGTCAAATGCCTTTGACATCAACAGTAGGGTGAAATGGGTGTGTCTTAGCCCCTGTGCTTTTTAACATCTACTTGTCATTCCTGCTTCTTCGTGCATTCAAGGACAGCAACGATGACATTTATCTTTGAACCAGACCAGATGGAGACTTGTTCAACATTGCACATTTAGAGAAAAAAACAGGGTACAAAAACTGGTTCTGAGAGATCTCCTGTTTGCAGATGATGCAGCCTTGGTTGTCCACAGTGAATCTTCTCTGCAAAATCCCTTGGGAAGATTTTCTGAATCATGCAAGAGCTTTGGGATGGCAATTAGTCTCAAGAAGACTGTGATCATGTACTAAAGGGTGAAAGAACCAATATCTGACATGACTCTGGAGGATAAATCTCTTGGTGTCATTGACAGTTTTTGCTACTTGCGTTATACAATCTTGGCCATCAGACTGAACTGACAAACAGAATTGGAAAAGCAGCTAAGAATTTGGGGCTATTACAGAAATGTGCATGGAATTACTGAAAACTATCAGTGAAGATGAAGATGTGAATCTACAAGTCTTGTGTGCTGTCATCCCTGCTTTATGGTTCAGAAATATGGACTACCTATGCTAGGCACATCAAGAGAGAGAACAGCTTTCACATGAGATATCTGTATGAGATCCTGAAAATAAAATGGGGAAACAAAATACCAAACTGTGGTACTAGAGCACGCAGGACTGACACATTTAGAAATCGCTATCAAGAAATGAGGTTGCAATGGATCAGCCCTGGCTGGAGAATGGGAGAAGACTACATCCCCAATAATGTTTGTATAGTAAGATTTGAGATGGCTCTAGAAAGTGTGGTCACCCTCTATGGTGATAATGTGCAAAATTAATATGAAGATGTTCAACATCAATGTAGAAATTGGGAGGAGCATGTAGAATCTCATCCAATCTGGAGGAAGCATCTGGCACTGGGTACAGCTCAACATGACGTTGTTTTGATCCAGAGCATGGAAGCAAAGTGAGAAAGAAAGTAGCCTGCTGTAAATTTGGACTCCAACTCAGACAACATATGGATCTGTGAAACTTGTAACAAGCTGTGTTGCTTTCAAATTGGGCTTGTCAGCCACAAACAGATTCCTCAGGTATCTGATTAGACCTCTTACGTGTACGCCAATATCCAGAGGACTGATGGTTGCATATACCTGAGCTATCTCATTTATTTGTCCATCATGAGAAAAAACAACATCTTTCATTTCATATTATGAGACCCAAATTTTCAGCACCTTATTTTGGGTGCTGAACGGGAAAAATCTGGGTCTGACTTTTACGGGGGCTGAGAGCACCTCCAGTTGCCATGGGCTTAAGCTAAAGCAGAAAATATTTAGCATTCCTAAAATACTAGACATATTTATGTGTCCTAAAACCTTTATTTAGCACCACGATGCTCTCTTACTCTGTCATTACTGTAGTGAAATAATTGCTTAAGTGTACATGTAATTTGTACATTTTCACATTTAGAGCCAAATCCCATCTTCAACAAAAGACCTGCAGCTCTTTGATTTCAGTGGGAGTTGTTTGTGCAGAAAGCACAAAATTTGTGCTAAAGCTCAAAGCCTACATCCTATACCAAAACTAAGTAGGGGACATGGAGAATAGGAGGTAAATCCTTCTAGCAGAAGGCAGGGTAGATTTGCACCTTTATTGACTAACTAAATCAGCACAAGCTTTTGTAAACAAAGAGCTTTATCAGATGCTGTGAAGGGATGGCAGAAAACAGAGCTCCTAAGTAGAAAGCAGAATTAGAATTTAAAAGGGTAGGGAAGGCAGGAGGAAAAAGGAACAGGTATTGCTGAAAGCGGCAAGGTGGGTAGGAGAGGGAAAAATAAACCAGTTAACCCATAGAAGGACATAGATCTCATAAAAACTAATCCGGGTAACAGAATAAGAATTTGTAGTTTCAGTTTAGTCTATACTTGACACCATCCTGTCTGTGGATAATTTATTGTTCTGTAATTTCCTTTCAAGTTCAGTTTCAAAGTTTTATTGCCTAAGAACAGCCACTCTGACATCAGCAGTGGACTGTACAGGGAGGTTAAAATGCTCTTCCACAAGCTTATCTGTCTTTCTGGTACTGATGTCTGATCAGCATACATTCATTCTAATGCATAGGGATCACCCTGTTTGTCCAATGTAGACATCAGAGGGACACTGAAAGCAGGTGACGGAATTGGTAGAAGTGCAGAGAAAGAAGGCAATGATTCTCCCCCCTGATACCAGGTCCCACAGCTGTAGAACAATCACCTCCATGCTGTTATTGTAAGATTGTCATAATAACACACACAGGGAAATGGTCTTAGAATACATGTAGCTGCAAATCCACCAGCTGTTTCCTTGTTCTCATCTTCGGGAAATCTGTGTATGTGACCACAGAAGCAAGGACTATAATGTACAAGTTCCACCTTCCATCGCAATGAAACTGTCAGTTCCATTAAACATAGAACACTCCTCACACATAGAGAACCCGAGCTGCATTTTCCCTTTAATGTTAATGACTACCTGGTAGAGATTTTTTTTCCTATGCATAAACTTTACCATATGTCTCATTTTATCAAAGATAATATCTTCTGAGGAGTTCATAAGAGGATAGGCCTGCATTTTGAAAATCTCTGCCTTTGAAATCAAAATTAAATGATCCTCCCAGCTGCAGACAATTAAGACTGGCAACTTAATATAATAGGGTGGAGAACGTTTAATGGGTGTTTATAGATTGGAAGCCTGACCCCTCTTTAAAGTAAAAGAAAGCAAAAGAAGAAATAGTAAGTGCTAAAAGATAATACAGAATTCAGAGGGTCCTCACAAAGCAGAACTATCTGCAAACCATACCCTCTGTGCTCTGCTCTTCAAGTATCAGTAGCACGAGGAGTAAAAAGTTACTTTAGAAAAGTTCACTGAAAAGATTTTTGCATTAACATTTCTTAACTGCTTTAAAGATTAAACATTCCAGCAAAGGAACCAAGATTGAGGTATGTAAGGCAAAAACAAGTATTGCTTCATAAAATCACTACACTAGCATAAAACAAATACTTCATAGACTTAAGGTGGGAATTTAGAGAATAGTATTTTTGCTCTTTTTCTTTTCATTTTTACAGGAAATACTGCTTAAGTGTTTTATATGGGGGTTCTGCATTTGTGAAAGGATAATTTGCTCTAAAATATGTGGGCAACCAGCCTAAATTCTCTAATTGAGTAGTTTGCTCATAACCCCAGGCCATTAGGTGAATGTAAACTGTTACAGGCTTAGTAAGAAAATAGTCCCATTAGGATTTTTGTATTTGTATGTGGTTGTGAGTTAGTGTGACTGCTTCCAAAATCATAGATTAATGAAAAGGTCATTTTTTCTGAGTTTGGAAATACCTGCTTTGAAATGCCCCAAATCAAATTAAACTGAAGGGTCTTTATTCTCCCCTTAATATAAAATAAAAACTTTCAAAGATTAAGTCTTATTTATGAGTTGCACTATGAGTTATCTTGGGTAAATCACAGACCTACAATTTTTAGTATAATAAGAAAAAAAAATTCTTTATAACTTTTTCATTCATTGAAGGACTCCAGAGTGGCACACAACGTCGTAAACTCACTTTAACCTCAGATGCCAGATATTAGTACAGTTCAAGATTAACTTTCTTTTCCAGTATGAGAGCTATACCCCTTCCAAAAATGTAAGTTTTTAGACTTCATTTTTTCAACATGTATTATATTTGCTAATGCTCAAATGCCACACAAGCTTCTTGCAAGATTATATTTCTATAAAGGGGAAGACAATGTTATGACCTGCTTCTTTATACTGTTGGCATTTAATCTTTTCTTCCTACCTACATGATGGAGCTCCTCAGTGGAATAGGCTAACTCTATTCCATTTCCTGTTTGCAAACTATTTTTTAACCTTTCACATTTTGTTTTTAAAAGCCTATGCATATGTGCAATATGCTAAGAAATTAAGAGGAAGTAACATTAAGATAAACTGGAATAAATAGTCTAAATATAAGTACTAAAATCCAAGCCAAAATGCATAAAGGTTTGTCTGCATTCAAATCAGGAAAAATAAATCTACAAGAATTTGTGTTTTAATTCTCCAAAACAACTCCGGCTTATTAATATTAACATATCTTTATATTTTTTCATATGTTTTCTTCCTTTTCTTTTTTCACTAAGGTAGCTATGAAAGTAGCATGATTGACAATACTATATTTCATGTTAACATCTCCCCTTAACTCTGCCCTTTCTTTATATGTCATTTCCTCTAAACTAAAAGTTTTAAACTGTTCTGTTTTAGCTATAAGAAGCCTGAGCCTTTTCATTAATAGTTATTCTCCTATTAGAATGCTAAAATACAGCTTTTGTTCCAGTAACTGGCAGAGGCTGGGAGCTCTAGAGAGATGAACATAACATGTGCTGTATCTGGGCTTCAGCCATTGCCTAGCTTTTTTCCTAGAACAAACTGAACTTCATCCTGAAACAACTTTTAAAGTGTTAGGCTGATATCCCTACTCAAAAGATGTTTTATTGCACTTATATGGGTAAGAAATATAAGCTTCAAAAGAGAAGGTCCTAAAATACACAAATACCCGAAGTAAACTTGTTATAAGAAAATGAACAAAATAATAGGTGTGTCAATGGGACATGGTACTGAAATCCTGCCCCTTTGAAGGCACTGGGCTGGAACTTCACTCCGGGAACTCCTACAGGCATCATGGTGAATGGCAGGTACAGCTCATTATCTCTCAGGACTAGGCCCTGTAAATGTGGTCCAGCTTGAATTGGCAGCAAATGCAGAAGCCTTGGAATGGAAGCTTTTCCTAATTTCCATATCAGTTGGCAGGTTTGTTGGTACAGTTAAGGAAAACAGAAGTAGCCAAGAGAAGAATCTCAGAAGCAGAGAACAAAATACCCCACGAGAAGGTCGGCTGGAGTGTTTGAAGGAACAGAAAGGAAACACTGAAAAAGAAAACTAAAAATGGTGGAAATTAGAGCTGCCATGGGTAGCAATTTAAAAGAAATCAGATTGCCAAGGGGGCTAAAGAAAGTAACCCCACAGCAGCTTCTTCAAGGTATTAGAATGATACGTTAAGATAATTCATTATAAATGGAATGGTCATATGACTTGTTTCAATTCTCTCATGAATCCAAAAAAAATATAGGTAGTAGTAGTAGTTGTTGTTGTCATTCATGTTTTGTGCCTCTGAGGTAAGTAGCACAGTACTGTAGGTAAAGTGAGGCAAACATAAGGTGCCTGCTCTGAGGTGTTTACAGACATAAAGGCACTGTGGCTATGATAAAATCTAGCACAGAACAAATATAGAATAGAACAGAATGGGTAAATCATCAGAAATGCATTGAAGTAAGGCAGGATTTTGATGTACATTAAATGATAGCAGTTCCAGCCACATCAGGAAGGCCTGTAGTGAATGAGGAAGAAAACAGATAGGAGTCCGAACAGAAGTAAGGACAGACTCAACAGAAAGCTACTATGAAAATATGTCTTCAAAGAGAGCATTTTTTTGGAATTGGTCAGAAAAATGAATCAACTTGAAACTGTTGAGTTGTATGTTTCTAAGAAAATGGTCAACAGTGGCCATTCAGTGGCTTAATGTGAGTTGCCTGCAGAAGAGATACATTAGCAGGATGCCAGTCTATACCCGTCATAGTAAAAGGTTGCAGCAATGCAAGGGCAGTTTAAAGATGATTGTGCAAAATTATATAGGGCAACGTACAATTCTCTTGAACATATCGAGCATCTGGGTTTCCTTCTTGTCCAGAAAGGCTATAAAGTCATTGTGCCAATTAACCATGAGAGAATACTTATCCCAGTGCCAGCACCCACTCCCAATGCTCCTTTGAAGTGATGTTACATACTCTGTGCTCCTGTCCCCCAGTTGCTGCCTGTGCTCAGCTTCTCCATTCTTCAAGACTTACAGCGTCTACGTGGCAAAAGGCACATCCTTGACACAAGAGCAATTACCTAGTCAAATCACAAGCCATTGCTATACCCATCAAAATGGGTTTAAGATTTTTTTTAACATAGACAAAACAACATCTTTTTTTAACCTTGTCCTTAGACGTGGGTGAACTGTTTCCAATAAAACTTTCACAAAATTGGTCTGAGGAAGATACTTGGCATGGGAAATCTCAATCTGAAATGGTTCAGGTTTGCTGATATTATAAGCAGCCAATAAACAAAATATTTTAAAGAGAAGTAGTGGGTAATCTTAGTTATAGGCAACACCATTAGTACAGCCTACAACAAAAAGGTCATTTGCATATGGTATAATAGGGGTAACTGTGTATAAATTTGAGATTTTCCCTAGAGCAGTGGTGAATGAATTTTCTTTCATCAGTCATTTTCAGTGTTATAACATTTTCTGGTGTCATGGCTCTGGCAAGATCAGCAGAAACCTCCATTAATGATTGGTTTCATCATCATCCTCATCGTCATCATCATTATCATCATCACCATTGGCAATCCCTTACAGTTGAGGATGATTGTCTTCCATAATTTCCTTATCTGTGGGTCTGAAGATGGCTGACAAAGCCAATCTAGGATCAACAGGTTCTACTGCAACTCAGGCATGTGTTTTCATGTGGATTAGGGGCTCCAGATTCTTGATTCGGTCCTCAACATGCCGTTTCTATCACTCCCACTTTTCCATCTCCTGTTGTTGTTGTGAGGCTTCAAAGTACTGAGATTCTTGTGACAGACTTCCTCCATTTGGAGGGGTCCTGGGCAATAGTCTCCCATGAGTTGATGTCAATGTTGCATTTTTTTCAAGTTGGCCTTGAGGACATCCTTGAAGCGCTTTCTCTGCCCTTTTCTTGAGTGTACATCTTGACTGAGCTGGAGAATAAAACTTGCTTCAGGAGTCTGGAGTCAGACATCTGGAAAATGTGGATGGCCCAGTGAATTTGATGAGTGATGATCATTGCCTCAATCCTCATCATGTCTCCTTGTGAGAAAAACCTAATGTTGGTGTATCTATCTTCCCACTGGATTCAAAGGATCTTCTGCAGGCAGTGTTGATGGTACTTTTCTAGTGACTTGAGGTATCTCCTGTACATTGTTCATGTCTCAGTTCCATACAGTAAGGTAGGGATCACAACTGCTTGATAAACCATTATCTTGGTTTCGAATCTGATGTTGTGACCTTTGAACATGGAGTACCTTGGTCTTCTGAAGGTTAAATGTCAATCCCATTTTCTTGTATGCCTTGGTAAAGACTTCCATGATTGCCTGAACATCTGTTCCCAAGCGACCATGCACTACAGCATCATCAGCGTATTGGAGCTTCATGATTGAGGTCCAGCTAGTCTTGGTTTTGGCTCAGAGTCAACTTACCATACATTTGGTAGGTTAGCTCCAATATGACTGGAAACTCATTGGTGATCAGATGTAGCATCTCAGTAATGACATCGTGAAGAGTGTTAGAGCAATGATGCAGCCTTGCTTAACTCCTGTCTTACCTCAAAGGGATCTGCTGATGGATCCATTACTGAGAACCACTGCTCACATACCATCATGGAGCAGGCAAAAAATGGTGACAAATTTCAGTGGGCATCTGTACGTCAAAAGGATTGTCTACAGCACTTCTCAGTTGATAGAATCAAAGGTTCTTGTGAGGTCAAATAGACCATATAGAGAGGTTTATGTTGTTTCTGGTGTTTTTCCTCCATCTGGTGAACAGTGAAGATCATGTCAGTTGTGCCTCTTGATGCTAAACCCACACAGAGATTCCAGGAGGAGCTCTTCAGCAAGTGGAAAAAAACAGTTCAGGAGGGTTCTCGCAATGATCTTTGCCGTGGTGGACAGCAAGGCAATTTCTCTGTAATTTCCACAGTTGGACCTATCCCCTTTCTTGAAGATTGTTATGATCATGTTGTGTCTAAGGTTATCTGGGATTTCCTCATCATTCCAGATCCTTAAGAGGTGGTCATGGAGCTGTGATGTGAGCTCTTCAAGAGGGTTGGTCGCTGAGTACTCAGCTCTGGTTTATGTAGTAGCCCAAAGCGCCCTTCAATTCAGTAAACAGAATGATGATTTATCTAAGAACTGCTCTCTTAATAGTTCTTCCATACCTACTTTTTAAAAAAGTAGTCTCACCAAAGTGATTTAGGAGCAGCCGCATATTGTGACATCACACACATCTTGAACTTTGAAAATGAAAACAAAAGGTAGATTTTAATTGTATCAAACACTATTGCTCTAAATTTAATTCAGTACAAAACGAGGTACACCTTGTCACACATATGCAACAATGGAAACAGTACTGATCTGGGGAAACACGGGAATCTGTTGGAAGGGATCTGCCTTTTTCCAGAACAGCTGATTACCAGCAGCCCAAGCTTCCTTCTCTCTTTCCTCTTAGACTTGATTTCTGCAATTTTGCCACCCAAGTCCTCTGTCGTTTGCTTCTCCATCTGGAGAACCCAGTTCTAGGATGTTCCAAATGTTTTCCAATTTCAAGAGGTAGACAAGGTTCTTTGGGTGAATCTGATATCTTTTATTAGACCAACTTAAACAGTTGGAAAAAAAATTAAGAAAGCTTTTGAGTTCAAAAACCCTTCATCAGGCTGAGGAAGTTTCAGCAGTTGGTGTGTGTTCTTCCTGGATGGAATTAAAAGTAAAGAAGCCAGAGGCTGGGCTGGTATGCATACGAGACAGGTAGTCAGTGAAAATGTAGATTGAGGAGTCAATGGGTGAGAGACAGGTGGTTGGGGGGGCAGTGGGGGGGGAGGGGAGAAGGGGGTTGAATAGTGGAGAGTTACCTGGGGAGTCAGATGTCAGGCAGGTTATAATGTGTCATAAATGCAATGTTTATATTCAGTCCATGATTTTTAGTATCCAGGAGGTTGATGAAGTGGAGTTCATAGGCTCGTTTCTGGGAAGTGTTTTGTAAGTTCCCTTTTAGGATCAGGCCTGAGAGATTGGAGAGAGAGTGGTTTTCTTGTGAGGAATGTGCCCCCACAGATAATTGGGTATTCCTGTCTTTGATAGATTTCCATTGTTCGTTCATTCTGGTGTGCAGTTGTTGTTTGGTCTCTCCTAGGTATTTTCCATCAGGGCATTTGGTGCATTGGATGAGATATATTACATTTCTGGAGGTGCAGCTGTAAGATCCAGGAACGCTGATGCCTGTCTTGTGAGGTGTAGTAGTTGTGGGGGTGATGAAGATGTGTTGGCAGGTTTTGCATTTCTTGTCATGGGATGGTCTGGATCCACTTGGTGTGTTCTGGGCCTGAGGAAGTTTGCTTCTGGTGATGAGGTTGGTGAGGTTCAGTGCTTGTTTGAAGGCTAGAATGGGTGGCTCTGGGAAGATCTCTTTAAGAATAGGGTCTCTTTCTAGTATGGGTTGCAACTGTGTGAGGATTTTCCGTATGGGTTCGAGGGAGGTGCGATATGTCATAACCAGTGGTGTGCAATTTGTGGGGGGGTTTCTTCTGTACTGCAGCAATTTTTCACGTGTTCCAATTTCAACACACTTGAGCCTGCTGAGTCACAGTGCTCAGTTATCTTCTGTTTCACACACACGCACACACGCACATGCAGTCCTGCTGTCTCCAGAGGGTGACCCAAGATACTACAGCTGGAAAAATGTTGGGTATGGGGTAGAGTTCTGCAGATGTTCCAATGATTAAACATATCCTCTTTGGCATTTCAAACCCCTTTCTGTTTGCTTTTTTTACTATCCTAGCAAGAATGTTTGCAGAAAAATGAATTTTAAAGTAAATATTTCAGAATATTTGCAGAAAGCTTAAGTGTTGAAATCTGATTTTATGTGCAAATATTTAATATTTTATGTTTGAAAAGTGTGTCAGTAATTGCTCAGGAAGCCTGATTCTATTAGTTATAGTTAATTAGCTTTGGAATAGAAACATATAGGAAAAAAATCAAGCCTACTACAGATATATAAATAAGAAGCTTCATGTATAGAGATGTTGATTGTAGATACCAAGTTTCAGCTGTTGAGTAATTCTGGAAACCAAGTTCTGTGATATAGGCCAACACAGGTACCTAACTGTATTAAAAAATATTTTCACTTGAAATCCAGAATTCATCAAAGAACTGCTAACAAACAGGTAAAATATTAAATGATCCTATTATTAGACAAATCAGTTTGGATATAAAAGGAATTTGAAAAAATAATATCAACAAGAAAATAAGAGAAAGATTTATGGAATAAACTCTTTATTTACCTTGCCCTTGCTCAGGGAAAGGTGGACCACCAGCAGTTTCCTCCGTTAACAAGAAGGATAGATTCATCCCTCATGACAATGGTGATCACTCTGGGATGAAATTGGCCTGCTGCCTCTAGAGAAGATTTGATCTAGCTTTGCAGAGATAGCTCCATGGATCTTTACTGTGCTAAAAACCTAGTGGCACATTCTCTCTTATCCAACCTCCTAATACTTGTTGAACCCTTCTCCAATGAGCTGTTGTCCAGGTAAGCTCTAGTCCATACCCTTGATCTTTTTTTGGACATCCTTGACATTAAATCCTGAGTCATCTTAGTTTTATTGTAGCTTTAAGATATTTTGGGGGATTATATTGAAAATGACTTGTAATGTGCTCAGTTCACAAGAAACCTAATTTTAAAATGCATGGGCTTGGTAAAAACAGTATCTACTATGTAGCTGTGTACTGTGGATACAGAAACAGGATCTAACATGAGCCCAGAGAAGGGAACACCAGGATCAAAGCCAGGCTTTGTAGACATATTTAATTGTGTATTACTGGTAAAGCAATAAAACTCACAATACAGGCCTATTCACAAAAAGGACATTGTTGTGTCATGTTCTTCTTGTAAATTCCTTATGCATGACTCAAAGTGTCACTTTACGCATGATTCATGAAGGCAAATGTCAGTCCTACATGGGTGTACCGATGTGCTATAGGATTTAATCAAAAGCAAATGGGTATGTTAAAATTGTATGTGTCATTAAGAACACTTTCCCCCATAAAATAGAACTCATAGTCAACAGACTGAATTTCTAGTGCAATAAAGCTGCACTAGACTTGCATTTCTTGGGAAAGTGATACCAAATCATTTCTAAAGGCAATTGTTCATATTTACTAAACCAAGTATTCTCTAAGAGGCAAAATCTTAGAGAATGTCTAAGAGAAATAAAGGAAATATTTTGAGAAGATTCTCCTTGCCATCTTTTTCTATTTTCCTCAAATTATTTAGTCATGGAAAATGCCTTGAACAACGCAACAACTAAGAAATGAAAATAGTATTTTCTTTCCAAGCATTATAACATAGTAAAAATCTGCACTGCTAACTAAATGCATGAATAAGATCATTTAGTTATCACTTTTGTGAAACCTAAAAATGTAAAATGCTGTACTAAACTATTTGCAGTAAGCATTTTTGCTTTATTGGGGGGAGGGGGGGGTTGTTTCTTTCCCTTTCAATCATATAGCCAAGAGTTCATCATGCATTTTTTCATAGCAGTTCTTTACACACTAACTCCCAGAGGTACACAAGACTTTATCACTGAAAAACAAAACTGAGATTCTTTTTACTCTTCAAGTTTTTCCAAACCTGTGAGCATTTTGCATTTTATTTGAAAATGAGATTTTTTTTTCAATTTAAGAGAATAACAATAATTATCTCATTACATTTTACTGTATGGACCCTAGGTTCATAGATTGCTAGGCTGGAAGGGACCTTGGAAGATCATTGGGTCCAGCCCCCTGCACAACTGGGGTCAGGTAACCCCAGAAAGGTGACCACCCAGTCCCTAAATTCCATCCAACAGTCCCATGCTTATTAGGGGCACTTAAATAAACTGGGGTCACCTCATAAGCAGATATGCAGTTTATGTCTTCTTTACACACTAACTCCCAGAGGTACACAAGACTTTATCACTGAAAAACAAAACTGAGTTTCTTTTTACTCTTCAAGTTAAAGAGGTAGATTTAAAAGTGGGAGGGATGAAGAGCAGCAATTGAGAGAGAAACAGATAAAAGGAGGGGGAAAGTTCTAGATCAGGACTGTCCAACTGCTAAATGGCAGAGGCCAAATACCCTATGGACCACACACCACATGGGTCATCCTCCCCCTCAGCCCCTGCTGGATGATGCGCCTGGCACTCCCTGCCACCACTGCCCTGCACCACCCCTCACTGCTGCACTGTGCACCTATACCCCTCCCCCACTGCTACACCGTGTGCCTGTGTGGTTGCCCCCCCTAAGTGCTATACTGCATGCCTGCATGGCTCCAGGCTCACTCCCAGCTCCTCCAGCAGTACCATGCTGCACTGCCCCACCCCCTGGGGCATGGGCAGGCAGTGAAAGTCAGAGGATAGAGGAGGAGCCTAGAGATTCTGGTTGCTGCTACTGCCAGAGCAGTGGGGGGAATGGCAGCTGGGCAGGAGCCCAGCAGCTGCAACTTAGCCCCTTTGGGCCACCAGTTGAATAGCTCTGCTCTAGATTGTCCTTCCTCCCTCACCACAAGTTCTGACTAAGCCTTGGGCAGCAGTTGATGGGATCTGCAGCCATTTATAATCAGATTTGTATGTTAAAAGAAATCCTGGCTGGGAGTTGTTCAATGTTCCAATTTTATTAAAGGAATTGAGTTTAAAAAGCCTATTGGGTCAATTTCTGCTGAAAGGACCTGAAGGGTATGTTAAATGGAAGAGACATCAGGATCTACAGTATGTGAAGCCAAGTCGGTGTTCGAGTTTATCAAGTGGAATGCTGACAACATGCTGAATAGTTTGTTTTCATAATCCGCTGAAAGGATGCCTCAATGCCTTGTCATGCTGTCACAAACAACAGTACATGGAGCTTTGTAATAGTGCTGACTGATGAGAGTTGTTAACACTGTAAAAAGTAAATTAAAAAGGGAAGCAATTTAAACATTGAATTAAAGTCACATTAATTGTCAGGCATAAGCCTACGGGGAAAATAAATTTTAAGATAATGCTAACAATGGACCCTAAATCTTCCTTCCACTGCAACATGTCTATCTATTGAAGCAGATATAGCCATCCATAACCAGATCTCAGTCAGTGAATGAACTTCTATAACCTATGACAAATGTGCACTGGTTATTGTTATTTGTTAACAGTGAGCAACCAATAATCACAAGAGGATTATAGGAAAATGACATAGCATCCAGAAAGACAGGAGAATGCAGATCTAGTATGATCCAGAATTTGGCTCAAATGCCAAGGCCTGAAAACAGGCATATGGAAAGACAGTCAGGAAACAAACAGAGAATTTAATGGACATGGCTATGCAAAATGTCTTTAAAACATGCATCACATTTGTGGTAAAACAATATACTTTGATGGAAATTAAAATAAAAGAAGAATGGTTTAGAAGAAATATGAATACTGCTGTATAATACATTGCTTTGTTAAAGTTAGAAATATGTAATGCCTTGTTTTTCACTTTGAGATGCATCCCTGTTGATTTACGCTGTAAAAATCTGTGCAGCATAACTGAGAATAAGGTCCTTGGTTTTACATAATGTTTTTTCTTCATGTGTGTTGTCAAACTGCCAAGGAGAATTTAGAACATGAGATTTCATTCCATTCTCCATGCTATCTTGCCCCTTCCCTGCCCTTCCCCCCTTCTGCTTAGATGTACCATTCATCCAACAGAAAAGCAGGGCTTATTCTCCATCCTGCCCACTAGGTTTTCCTTTTCCAGGCAAGATCTACTCTGAAGATTCCTTTTTGCTATGACTCTAAAAGGTAAGATAGAGGATGAATAGCTCTTGATTTAACTATTCATTGCCAAACTTTTTAATAGTTACTAATTAATGTTAAATAAATAATTAATACAAACACTTACTATTAATAGACCAATAACTTACTAATTGTTTTCTTTTCTGACTTTGATTTTCATAGTAACATACCTATTACTTTAGATTTCCACTGACTTTTCTCACATTCTCTAGATCTCTCCCCATTTTTTTGGACTTTGCCTTTACTTTGAGGATCTTCTGTATTGGCCTTACCTTTTGTAGTAAGTTGATGCAAAGTTGTGTATCAAGTGTAATCACAATTTGAGATGCAGCTGGCAAGAGATATCACAGGCAATAAAAAGTCATTCTACAAGAGAAAGACCTAAGAACCCATAGGTCCATTACAAAATGCGTAAGGCAATCTAGTTACTGGTGGTGATGTAGAGGTGGAGCCAAAATATTTAGTACCTTTTTCATTTCAGTCTTCACAAATAGGAGCAGCTACCTGATGAGGAGTGCAGATGAAAACAAAGATAGGGAAAGAGTCCAATAGCCTGGGGGAATGGCAGAATAGATTACTGATAACTTAGTGAAGCCAGATGCTTTCAACTCAGCAGGGCCAGATGGATGCACCCCAAGGTACTGAAGGATTTAGCTGAGGTAATTTCAGAGCCATTGGCTTTCCTCTGAGAACTGGTGGAGGCCAGGTGAGGTCCCAGATGACTGGAAAAGGGCAAATATACTCTCCATCTTTAAGAAAGAGAAGAAGGAAGATCCAGGGAATTACAGATCAGTCAGTCTGATCGCAGTACCTGGAAAGATCATGAATCAGGTCCTCAAAGAACCTATTGTGAAGCACCCAGAGAACAAGATGATCAGAAACAGCTTGCATGGATTCACCAAGAGCAAGTCAGACCTGATCAAACTGATTTCTTTCTATGATCAGGTGACAGGCTTTGTGGATGTGAAGAGAGAAGGAGATGTGATATATGCCTTGACTTTAGCAAGGCTTTTGATACTGAGTCCCACAACAAAGGAAATACAGACTATTATTAAACAAAGAAAATACAGACTAGATGTAGGTACATAACTGGTTGGATCCTCAGGCTCAGCAAGTATTTATCAATGGCTCTGTGTCCAGTTGGGAGGACGTGTTGAGGGACACTCAGAGGACTGTCCTGGGTCCAATATTAATGTCTCCATTAATGATTTGGATGATGGGACTGAGTGTACATTTAGCAAATTTGCAGATGACACCAAGCTGGGTGGAGATACAAACACTCTGGAAAGAGGGCTGAGATCCAGAATGACCTGGACAGACTGGAAAAATGGTCCACAATCAACCAGATGAGATCAAACAAGTCCTGCACTTGGGGCAGAGTAACTGCATGCACAAAAACAGACTGGGGAACGACTGGCTAAACAGCAATATTGCAGAGAAGGACCTGGGGGTTGCCATAGACCATAAACTGAATATGATCCAACAGTGTGCTCTTGTTGCAAAAAAATGGCCAACAGCATACTGAGTTGTATTAACAGGGGTGTCACTTGCAAGTGATTCTTCTGCTCTATTCAGGACTGATGAGGCCTTACTGGGAGTACTGTGTCCAGTTTTGGGCCCCAACTTAAAGGATATGGACAGATTGAAAAATAGAAAGCAACAAAAAATTGTTAGAGTCCTGAAAAAGAAAGGCTGAAAGACCTAGAGTTACTTAGTCTGGAGAAGAAAAGACTGAGGAGTGATTTGATAACAATCTTCACATACCTAAAGGGCAATTATAGAGAGGATGCAGATAGATTATTCTCTGTGGCTTAGCAGGGCAAGATTAGAAACAATGACCTCAAGCTGCAGCAAAGGAAATTTAGGTTGGAGATTAGAAAAGACTTTCTAACCATGAGGGTGGCCAAGCACTGGGAAAGGTTACCTAAACAAGCTGTGGACTTTCCATCCCTGGACATTTTCAAGAGCAGGTTATGCAAACACTTGACTGAGATATTTAGTAAGGGATGATCCTGCCTTGAACAGGAAGCTGAACTAAATGACCCTGTGAAGTCCCTTCCAACTCAACTTTCATTTGCTCCTAAGTGGGAGGTTTTAGCTTGGGCATAGAATCTGCAGTTTATTTCTGAAGCAGTTCAAAGAATACCTGAGTCTGGCAATACACTAATTCCCTCCATATTTCCTGTCTTCCCATCATCTTTCTGCCATCATTTCCAATTTGCCAAAATGCTATGGATTTTTCTTGGTTACGTTCTCTCTGCTGAAAAGTTCTTGTCTAACAAATTATGTCTATTTACACTGATACAGAGTAACCATCCAACAATGAATATCAGTTATACAAAGTGGTAAATTCCAGGAGAAATTGAAAGTATATAAAGTACAAGAGTATTATAGGCCCCAAAATGTTTTTGATAGTTTATTGTTATAGTTGAAGGGCAATAAACCAACAGCAGGAAGAACAATAAGGGAAGACATTGCAAATGAGTAAAATACATGAAGCAAAGAATTGTATAATTGATACAAGAAGTAATAAAACAAAGTTTGATAGACATAAAACAGATAGAACCATATTCAAGGTCCCATGCCCTCTACAGCAATCTGGATCTTAGTTTGTGGCACAGCCTCTGGGTTCTGTAGCAACTTAATTTAAAATTAAAAACATAGGGCTTTTATTAGTTAAATGAATAATATCTTCACTCCTGCTGCTCCTATGTTATTCATATTTGTATACAATATAATCAATAAGATATTTTTACAGTGCCTACAATTTCCAGTTTACAATGTGCTAGATTTTTTTATTGACAACATATAACTACACCATAGAAATAATCTCTTGGGAGGTTAGAGGGTTTGGCTGCCAAATATGTGGTTTTTGTACTATGGGGTTCTGGTATAAATACATTAGCTGTCTTTATGCTTAAATGGTCAGTGGAGAAATAATTAGGCTATAAGGTCTATATAGTCTATAAGGTGCCACTGTACCCTGCCTTCAGTAATGAAATAGTTAACCATGTTGATAACTAAACCATCAGGAGGTTGTCATGTTAACATCTCATTGAAGTGAATAGGGACAGTTCACTCCTCTCAGAGCTGTCTGCAACTGCTGGAGAAAAAATACAATGTATAAGCTTTGTAATTGCTTCAAAGTTATTTTTAAAGCAATGAAGTCTAGAAATCTGAGGATTTTTAAACATAAGGATTTAGATTCTAGAGCACAGTCTGTTCCAGAAGTGGGCAAGGGAGGGTTCTGTGGCTAGAGAATTATGGAATGCACTGTTTTCAAGTTATGCTCTTTCAGAAGAAGAATATACAGGAAATATGGAATAAAACAGCTGTCTTGGGTATCAAATTGTTTGCCTTGGCTTCTATTGTACATATTGTGAATAGGAGAGCCAAAATATATAAAAATACTAGAGCCTATTTTTGTTAATTGTGCATAAGATCTTCCAAAATAGCAAGTGTCCAGATTCTTTTAAATCAAGTCTTATGGCATATGGAAATCTCCCTCTTCTGCAATTTAGCCAGGAAGCCTCTTTCTGCCTTTAGGGAGTTTAAGTTAAATTAAACTTATGTTTAATTTAGACTTCGTTAAATGAACAATCTACTTTCACTGATAGCCTCAAAAGTACCAGTACCACATGGTTGAGAAGTTGCTGCTGGTCTTGAAGAGATGTGCATCCTCAGATAAGCTACCTTATAGACATGTGAGATGTGCAGTAATAACAATAAATAAATGTGTTCCTATAAACCTCAGCCTACCCATAATCATACATACTACCCAGCAGAATTAGCAGTGTAGTTTTTGATCGTCCTTTGCCACTGGCTTGCCAACCATTCCCATTAAAGCTATGAAAGAAGAATTATTGCTAGTTAGGGCAGCAATAATTTGAAATATAAATGGCAATTCTGTTGCCTTGACATGGAAACACATCATGTTGAACAATTTATCTTTACAGAATATAAAACAAGTGTTTAAAATATATCTGCCTGACTTCCAACCCTTTCAGTTCCATGCCACCACTTCACTGGGGTTTTGAGGAGTGGATGTTAGGGCAGATTTTGGTTCCTAAGGCTCATGGTGCCAATAGGCCTTTCTAAATGTAAACTGATTACAGTAAAATCCCTGTTATCTGGCATGAGGGGGAATGGGGGGTGCCAGGTATCTAAAAATGCCGGTTACCTGAGGCCAGCAGTTTTCGGCCAGATGCGGAGCAGGGAGGGGTGGGGATCGTGGCAGCAGCCACATGCAGAGCAGCTGCAGCACAGGGTGGTGGGTGGTGGCAGTGGCCACCACATGTGATCTTCCTCCTCTTTCCCTGCCCCCGTCCCTCATCTTGCCGGCCAGCCAGAAATTTCGGTTCATAGAGTGTTCCGATTACTCAAATGCCAGATAACAGAGACTTTACTATACTTATTTCAAACATCACTGAGGCTGGCTCTGACTCTGTTGATCTTCTATCTATGTTTATCAGGGGAATAAACAGTCATATCTTTGCATATGGCCCAATGGTTTATTTACTTTTTTGTTAGGCATAAATTTTGCATGCTGATCACATTCATCCTTTTTCTCTAATCTGAGTTAGAATTCAATTCAGGTAAATGTAGACTATCCCTTAGGAAACTAAATATGGCAACTACTCAGAGAGATTAAATGAGATTGTATGTTGTTTTTTTTAAGCTGCAATTAGACAGCCAACAGCTTCACTTGTAAATACCAGACTTTAAAGGATAAAAGGCCAACGCCTGCTTCCTTCAATAAAATGTCTTCTTGCAGGGAAAAAAATACAGCTTTTTGCAGTTGTACTAGAAAATAATTTCAGTGGAGTCTATCTAATTGGACACATCCCAACTGTATTCTTTCCTATTATATGACTACAAATTCAGGAAGCTTTAAGATTTTTTTTCCTGCGCTAGTGGGAAGCAGGTGCTATAGAGACAGCATGATTCTCTCTTGGGATGAAATTTATCTCATTTGCAGAGGACTCACAGAAGAGCTGTGCATTGCATAAGCCCCTTTAAGCCCTATTTTGAGGCTTTGAGTGGTGCTTATATCTTGAGCTAGACTTCTGCAAAGGGGTAAATTTAACTAAGACTCCCATTAACTTTATCAGGCTTTGGATCAGGCCCTTAGAGAGAAGTGTCAGCTGTACCACAATTCACTTCTCCTGATATAACATTGGTGGCAGTCTCTTGAGAGTACTATACAGTTCATTCACTTGCTCAAGAGATAGTTCGTCACTTGCTCAAGGGATAGCCCAGGTGGGTGGAGATAAGGAACAAAGCAGGTGAGGTCAATTAAATGAACAAACATTCATACTCAAAAATAGTTTTGCCATTCCCAAGAAGAGACTGATAAAAAATGCTTTTGTTTCTTAGATTCCTAAGGAAAGTAATTTATGTATAAAAACAAATAAAATCTTAACGTTTCTCTTAACAGATGATTCAGCTGTATAATATATGTTGTCACCTGGTTTTCCTTATTAGAAATATTTGCCTGAAAATAGGATATTGATGTTTACAAAGAAAGATGATGACCTTGTGCTTAAAACACAGACCTAGGATTTAAGAGATCAAAGCTTCATTCCTGACTCTGCTAGAGAATATTTGTGCATCTCACTGATCACTTAATTTATATATATCTCAGCGTCTCCATCCTTAAAATTGATAAAATACTACTTTCACTACTTCACAGGAATACTGTGAGAGATAATTAATGTTTCTTTGTCAGAAGGTGCTGTATCAGTGCAAGCTATTCTCCTTACCCACCTGCCAGGGATATCATCCATTGGTGATTTCAGAACTGATTTCTACAGATATATTTTAATTATAGTATCACAAATATGGATCAGGATTGGCTGGGGAAAGAGTAACACGAAGAAAAAGATTTGTCTCATTTTAATTAAATTATTTCCATAATAAAAATAATAGAAGGAAAAGGACTAAAATGTATTATATGCAAGCAAATGTGTTCCTAAATACAATATTGTTCCAGTTTTTCAAATATCTGTTGCAAATCAAGGGCTTTGTAATAGGGTTAGGGTCAGAACCTGATTCCTAGTGAACAAAGGGTTCATTTCAGCTCATCTTCCTCCTTCAGAGGATGGGATATTTATTGCTTGAAAAACTGGGATGAGAATGTCTCTGGGAAGGTTGGCCACCACAAATAAATTGGTAAGATAGGAGAGTTCTTTATTTACTTGCAACTTGCTTTACATTCTTGTAAAACCCTTGAGAAAAAGACATTGCTGGTAGTAATTGTTGCTTTCTGTTCTGCTCAGTGATTTCACCATCCTGTAGAACCAAACTCATGACATACTGATTGTCTCCAGCACAGTGCTGATGACTCCCAACTCTCACTGAAGAAAATAATGAGGTCAGTGAGACAAAAATGCTTAGAACTTCACAGGGTTGGCTCCTAAAGATTTTCAGCAACACTACTAACACCAAATTTTAACCTGTCGGTCATGAATTAATATTGGGGGTCTTAGCCATATGCTCTTCCATAAGCTAAATGGGAAAAGACCACTTCAGGGCTTCTGGTACAGGGAAAGGTGTATGAAAAAACTGAAAACTGCTAGTACAGTATTAAAGTGTGCTGACCAATAAAACCCAAAAGTATCAAGATGTAACCCTTAAGGCAGTATTTCAGGTGAAACAGCCAAAGTCAAACGTAGCAAAAAGAATTGTCTTTTAAATGTGAATTTTGTTGGATTCAATTAAATTTTTTGACAGTCATGGGGTTAAAAATGATTATTTTGAACCTAAATTTAAATTTTTAACAATAAAAGTCTATTAAGTTATGATATACTATCAAGACAATAATAACAGTGTTAGTATTAACTAACATACTGCAGAGATGTTCTATTACAATGTTAAAATGATAAAACAGTATCAGCTCATTTTTATTAAAAAAATACAGCATGATGCTGAAACAATGTCTGTGACAGCTTAAGAAGACATACTTCTCAATGTCAAAAGAACGACAAGTCAATGTCAGTAGAAGTTTAGGTAGATTATGCAATGACTATGTCAAATAGAGGGCAAAATGTCAGTGTAAGACATGGCTCTGATCTTAAAATGTCAGGAAGAATGCAAAAGAATTTCATTCCTACAAAAATTCCTTTACTGATAGACACAACAAGAAACATCAAGAAAAATATTAATTGAGCACCATTTCACAACAGCAAGGAAATTATGAATCACAGGTGTTACATAAAGTGCAAACTGTACCCATTTTATTTCATCCAATCACTTGCAGTCAAAATGCTCATTTTGGAAACTCAGAAGATGCCACCACATGCCCCTTCACAAAGCACTTCTTAACAATGAAAAAGCATTTTCTTCCATAGGGGTGGTATTGTTTATTTCTCTGTGCCATCCTGTTGAAAAGTGATGTCATCTGTGATACAGTAAAGCACGCCTGTGTCCTCCACCACCCAAACAGCCTTACTGATAAAACATGCCAACATTTTACTTTGACAGAAGCCTTAGCAGCTCATACGCAGGTGCGTTTGCATTGTTCCATTGGAACATAATTCAATATTTTAATATTCATATATCTTAAAAACCTGTGAATTCATTTCTGAATCTTTCTCATCCATGCTGGACTAGGAAACCAGGATATGGTTTCAGTTTAACAGTTGGGAACTCAGAGAATACAATCTTTGCAAAATTAACTATGCACCAGCAAGAAACACACTGGTGCTTTATAATATGATTATAATGACTCCCCTACCACGTCTCTTTTGGGTATCATAAAATTTTCTCATTTACTGTATAGGTAATTCCAAGAAACTCTCACCTGGGTACTCAGTATCACCCAAACAGTAAATGAGAGAAGTTTATAATACACAAAAGAGACAAGCAGGGGAGCAGTTATAAATATATACTAGCAGTGTGAGAACTGGGTGGAAGAAACCGTAAACTAGTTTCCAACCTGCCTTAATACTGGTTTAAAAGTCAGAAGAAAAGCTTTACTATTTGAACAAAAATTAATATGATGTTTACATTCAATTTTGTTTAAATAATGAAGCTTTTCTTCTGCCTGTTCCGTCAACCTGCAGGGTGACTGAGAACTGTTCTACACTCTCTTGTAAAGGCCTCCACCTGCCAGTGTCACAAATGACTTCACTTTTCAGCAAGCTGGCAACTATCAGCACTAACCTGGAAAATACTGTCTGCAGTAAAACATGCAATAGGATTCTAAACTAGGCTATAGTGCATGCTAGTGGGGAATTACTTTTATTTCCATTAATTATTCAGCTATTAGTTTAGATGTTTTGATTTTGAAAATATTTCTAATTTATTTTAAATGATGACATGAATGATTTGACTGTCAAAACCATTGGGATTTTTTTAAGATGTAGGGTCATGTAGGGGGTAGTGTGATGTACTGAAGATCTCATAATACATACACTTTTATTTCCTGAAGAAAAGAATTTTAATAAATAGAGAAAATGTTTCCAAAGAAAGAGAAAAATCAAAGCTTTGGTCTAAATGAGCATGTCTATATGTTCATTAATGCTCTGTAATTATGTAATTACAGGGACTACCTTAATGCACCATAATCAGCACTACTGTGCAATAGTGTCAGTGCATGCTTAGTTTGGTGATGCGAATGTGCAATAGACTAATTCTGCTGTGCATTAGCACAGGTTTTGCCCAATCTGCCTAAAAAGAGCTCTCAGTACAGTTATCAGAGCAGTTCTAGGCCTCAGTCAGACAAACCCTGACTCACCTGTCAGCTGTGAAAACATTTTTTTTCTAAATGTTTCTCTGTCATGCTGTAACCCTTCAAGTACTCAAGTGAACTCTTCTGAAACTTTTGCATTGGTGATTTAACTTACACACTTACTGGCCCAAACTGCATTCTGTCTGCCATGACACAACTGTGTTCTCCCTGTGCTTTAAATTGCTACTCACAATCCTCCATGCTATATTTCACTCAATATTTAGCTAAATCTCTAGTATCTACTTCCCAAAAATTCCCATCTGCTACAGCTTACCCTGTCCTCCCCCACCTATGTATGTATAAACAGTAGTAAGTAATGAATAGGAGCAGAGGGGAGGCATTATTCTGTTTATTCTAGCATCAGTCTCATCAATGCTATACATTGTATGGCTACATTAAAAAAAAAAGGAAAGGATGTTCAAAGATTGAAGAGATCAAATGAAAATGACTAGAGGCCTAAAGTAGATGCCTTACAGTGAGAAACTTAAAGATCTCAGTCTGTTTACATTATCAGAAAGAAGACTGGGAGATGATTTGATTAAAGTGTCAAAGTACCTCTATGGGGAGAAAATACTTGCTACTGAAAGGTTGCTTTAATCAACCACAACAAGGCATAACAAAAACCAGAGGCTAAGAGCTAAAGTCAGAAAAGTCAAATAGGAAACAGGACACAAAAAAATTAACCTTAAGTGTGAGTAACCAGTAGAATAAATCACCAAGGGAAGTGGTAAATTTTCCATCTTGATGTCTTCAGATCAAGAGTGGACGCCTTCCTGGAAGAAAGCCAAACACACGTTATGCTTTAGTCAAACAAGTTATTGGGCTCAAAACAGGAGTAGCCAGGTAAAATTTATGTCCCTGGAACATACAGGCTGGATTCATTACCTAACAGTCCTTTCTTGCATTAATAGGTATGAAACTTTCTGACTTATTTCTAAAATTCATTATTTTCCCTAAGCCAGCTCAGTCTTCTGATATACTTCATCTGCACCTCAGTTTCCAACACCAAGCTAACTGCTGCAAATCCCACAAGCCACATGCATAAAATTCCAAATGTATTAACCAATTTGATACTATGTCCATGTTGCAGTCACTACAGTGACTGTAGCTCATATGGATATACCAAATCTGTCTTTAAACTAAATAGGTTTATGTATTGCTAGCAGTGTAGTTTTGGTAGCATGGAATTCAGGTTGGGCTAATTAACTAGGTATTTACTCAGCTTCTTGGGTGAGTTTTGAAAAAGTCCATGCTGAGTTCAATCCTGCTATTGCTGCACTGCTAATAGTATTCAAGCTAGGTAACTTAAAGCTCAGTCAGGTATGTCTACACAAGTTATAATCACAGTGGAACAAGCTATGAGCATCATTTCCCAGGAGTGGGGAAAGATCAGGAAGAACACTAATGAGCAGCTTAAGAAGCCACTATTCAAATAATTTCACTGCTCCCCTCTCCCCTCCCAACGCCAGACTGCTATAGCAAAGGGGAAAAAAACAGACCATTTGGTCATCTGTCATTGAGGGATGCAGTAACGATGATTTATTAATTAAGGAACTGTGACCAGTGAATGGGAAGTATGCCAAAAATAATCTGATGTCCCCACCCACAGACCACCAAAAGACAGACTGTGGTTGACTTTCTGCCTTAGCAGATGTTATCCAATGAAAGGGGTCTTGTAATTTGTGCGCTTACAAACAACCCTCACTTTGGTTAAACATTTTCATATAGTGTAATTTACACATGCAGAACATGACAAAGCATCAGGGGAGAAAAACATTTTTAAAATCTTTTGTAACAATGCACAAGACCAAGTAGTGCCCATATAATCAATAAGGCAATACTACAAGACATGTAGTGTTTAGATTGGGCTTTTACTGTTGCTGAAATCATGGTGCTTGCTGTACTCTTTCCAGATATTCACTGTGCTCCTCTGGCCAACTAGCTGTATGTCAGGATGAGATGGTCAGACTAGCAAAGATGGACTTAGATCACTAAGTATATGTTTAATAGATATGACTACTGCTGAATGTTGCAGCTACTGGCAAGATGAAAGTGTTAAATGCCAAACAGAGAGTTATAAAGCACTGCCAAGCATCACAGCAGTAAAGAGAGGAGCAGGTATACTGAGGAACAAGGAATTGTAGAATTGCTTATATACAGTAACTGTCCTGCAGTCACTTTGCAGAATGGTTGTAGACAGAAGCACTTAACAGGCAACACATTCACTTACCTTGAAAAAAACCAGTTTGAAGGCCCATATGGCTTTTGAGTGGTATGGGCATGATGATGGGCCTAAACACATATTTAGCACCGTATATTTTGTATCTGTCAGATGAAAACAACTGTTTTCCTTAAAGGAAATGCAATTTTTCCTAAACTGTTCATGTGATGACTCTGAACGTAAATTGGCAAGTGCAATATTACTATTGATATACCATATTAACTTCACTCAGATTAGCAAGATGTTTTGGTAAAGACAAATTTATGCAAACATAATTTTGTTTGTATTATGCAAGCATTAGATAAATCATTATCCTAAGTTTCTTTTGCCAGGTATTACCTTTCATTCTAAAAATATATTCTAACAGATAACGGTTAGCTTGGTTTCTGAAGAACTCCACACTAGCAATGATACCTGCAAGTGTTTTAATTAGCAGTCTCTTTTATAACATCTCCTTTACCCCCCTCCCCTACCCACCGCTTTTTGTTTGCTTTGTTTATTCATTGCTATTCCCCTTGTAAGTTTAGGTTACTGTTCAGCAATCAACAAGCTCTTATTCCACAGAAACTTTATTAAGATCTTTAATCTTCAGATTTATTAAAGGATTCAAATCTCATCTCAGATTTTCCTGTACATAGGGCCATATTGAAACATCTTATATGTTTAACTGATGGCAGCATAACAAAAGGCCCATTGAATTAGATATGAATTCCATTCCCCAAAAGGCCCATTATGACATATAAACATCGTCAGTAAAAGCCTATTAGGACAGATGCATTCATTACCAAAAAGGATTCCCCAAAAAGCCATGCTCCAGACAAAACTGCAAGTCAGAAAAAAGTCTTACACATAGTCAGCAATTGTAACAGGAAATTCAACAGGGACTGTATGTAAAGAATCTGTGTTTTGTTATTATTTGTTGGTTCCTATATCAATGAAGCGTGTTAATTCACATGGGTAGATATTTTTAGCAGAAATTTGAATATTATATATGTATATTCTTTAATTAATAGGATGGGCATAATTTAATGAAAGCTACAATACGTAATTGTTGAAATAATCCTCAGTTTACTCAAATATTTTAAAATATCATGTAGAAAAGAATGATAGTAAATGGAAATTGCATGCACAAATGCTGCACATTTTATAGCATACAGCATGCCTCTCAGAATAATTAAAGGTATATTATACTGTGGCTCTTGGTTGTAACATTTCTCAGCCAAAAGCTTCTGACATCACCACTTTATTGAAAAGCACATGCATCAATCTAAGACCTTATTGAATTCAAGGTATTATTTACTAAGAATGTTTCCTAAATATGATGAGATAAATATTTAATTTGAGGATACTGAAACTGCTATATGAAAAGGCTCATATAATCACCCTCCAAACCAAGTTAGCTCCTGGTCCTAAGCTATAGGCATTAGGCAGATTGTGACCATGGTACCTGAAGGATCACCTTACTTTCCACCATCTCTCAAGACAAGTGTATTCCAAAAGCATAATGCAGATGGATCCAGGTTCAAATGATCAGATAGTAAGAACAGAGAGATCACATAGTGAATGTTCTTGATGGTGTGACCTTGACTGTGGAACTCTTTGGCAGGAAAAATTAGATGGACCCTCAGATTTAATGGCATTCAGATCAAAATGTAAAGCATAATTTTGGAGAAAGCCTTCCCACAGCTTCAGCTCACTTAAAAGAAATACTACACACTCATCATCATGTTCCTTTGCCCCTGAAGAACAAAGAGAGTTAAACATCAGGTGAAAACCCCAGAGAGATAAATAAATGTGACAAAATGCAGTTACCCCAGCAGCAAGATGTTGCAATACATACAGGTCAAGTATATATTAGATTGCAGCTACATTATTTGTGATTGCAACAATCATAAATAGGATAGGAGAAATGGTGGAAAATATATATCTGTCTTTCAGATGTGGCATAAAACTGACATCCTGCCCATTTGTTGACATTAAAGATCCCACTGCTAAGGCTGTATTTTTTTCACAGAAAAAGGAACCATTTTTCATATAGCAAAATGGTAAATTTCATGAGGCAACATTGCATTTCATAAACAGATATTTTAATAGACTTTGTCAACCAAATAATGCTTTATAAGGCGCTAGAAATGATTCAATGCATGCCAGAAAATGATTCAAAGAACTTTTATTCACTTAAAGCTGCTGGCATTTTGCTATTTTCACTGGGGGTTATGTGGAAGTGCATGTGCATGTTCATGTAGGTCAGGACCCCTTGCTCCTAAACACAGTAATTTTTTCCTTCTTCCATCCTTTCGTATGGCTTAACTCCCCTCAAACAACTAAAACAAGGACTCTGAACAGCAAGGGCAGATGGAAAAAAGATCATAAGTCACAAGCAGATGTGCGGGCCGGGTCAGGCCCCGGGCCCTTTTCATCGCTCTGCACGCGGGCTGTGGCCGGCAGCCCGGGCAGGATGGGTCGGAGAGGGCGGGCACCGAGCTAGAATTAGGCACAGACACGGAACGGTTGATTTTAAGATTGTTTACTTACACCGAGATGGTCGCGGTGCAGGCTGAGAACTTGCTTGAGTTGCGGTTACAACAGAAAACATGAACACACGTGGAGTTTGCTAGGCTCCACACAGACAGAACACGAACAATCACGTGGAGTTTGCTAGGCTCCACGCAGACAGAACTCCGGATGTCCAGGACAAGCACGCATAAAACTCGTCGTTACGTCTTATAGTAGGCTCCGTTCGAAGACGGGAAGAGGTGGGCGGTGGATCAGGCCGCCAAACTCCTCTGAGCGACACACAGGGTTTCTATTACCCTGCCGCGCACACCCAGAGTCCCCACAAGATGGATGCGGACTCCTCTTCGGCTTGGGCGGAAACTGCTCAAGCCTCTTATACGGCTAGCAGGCCAATCGCTAGCCGCCACGTGTGAATAATTTAGCACTAGCCAATTGCGGGGCATGAATTTGCATACGATGAGCGGGAAATCTTTGCACCGTGCATTTCTGTGTTGCAAAGAAAATGCACCCTGCAAAGACCGCTGCAAAATGGCGGGAACACTCCTTTGCACGCGGGTTCTCTGCGCAGCAGAACTCCTCCGTGCAACGAAGCTGTAAACCCACGGGGATAATTCTTAGTGCCGAAGCACACACAAAAAAAATCAGACCTTTGGGTCATGACAGCAGATAGGAAGACTATCCTTCCCACAGCAAAAACATTTTGTTTTCTCTGGGAGGCTTAAGTTCTTTTCAGTTCCCTTTGAACCTCTTTCAGCTTGTGTTTTTCTATCTTGCCCCTCCCAATCTACCCTACTCTGGCCCTACGTTCACTCTTCATGGTCTGCCTTCTGTGGAACTACCATGATAGCGAGCCCTATAGAAAATGTGATGCAAATGATAATGATGATAAGACATGAGACAGATCAAAATTAATCAATTGATTGTTTGCTTTATATGTGATCCCTTCCTACTTACCCCCTTCACATTCGTTTCAAAGTCAACAAGATCAAGCAAAAAGGAATATCACCATCTCTCATATTTCTATACTCAGGTACAGTGTGGAAAAATTGGTGGAAATTCGGTATTTTCATTTTATTTGGATGTTTTTAAAATGGCAAATAGTCAACATAACGTTCTCTGTGGAACTCATTATAGCCATGACAGAAGTACAGCCTTACCAAGAGCACTTACTCCCAACTCTATAAATTTAGAGTCAGTTTTGGAGCTTTTTAAATCCACTTTTCCCCAAACCTTAAATTCACAGCAATTTCAACAAAACAAAATTATCTTCACTTTCTGGTTGGACCAGTTTTGTGATGTGGTTGAATGTCATAGGGCAGCTACCACCTTCTACCTGCAGGGAGGCAAAACTGGAATTCACAAGACAGCACAGGTAAAGTGGCCTATCTGACAGTCTGTGTGCAGGATGCTGTGGGAACTGTCCAAGAAAGACACTGTACAAATATATGTCAGTAATTCAACTGCAACTCTGTTCATACTTCTGTTGGATATGCTGTTGGGGCTTTACATTTCTAACTGAATGCTTTTTATTTTGGACACAATGAGGATCTATATTATGTCTAAGAATGAAATGACTAAAAAGCTCAAAGAGGATTAAACCAAACAACAAAGTAAGAAATCCAGAATGGTAGGTAGAATCCCAGAGATTAACACAAGTATGAACTCTGATCATATGTGGTAGAAATTTGATTACAAAACCCATATTCTAGCCAGATCTTTATACAAGTCTACCAAAACAAGCAGAAGAAGGCCTGGCATAGTCTGGGTTACCCTTATCTTACAGTTCATTTTTATTCCCACAGTGGTCAGAAGTAGACCTATAAAGCCACTACACTATCTTGTCTTGACTCTCTCCTTACGACTAACTTCTAGCCGGAACCCAATACAACCCCAGCTGATAATGGCTAGGCAGATAGCAACCTGTGACTACAGCCACTGGTCCTCTTGTTCCTGTTAACAAACACAAAGGAAAACTTTCATATATCTATAACTCCTGTACTCATCTAGTCATGAAAAAAGCTTCCATAATAGTTACCTCATTCCACTCCCTTTCTTCCCCCATTTGTCTGCTTCATCTATCAAGAACATCTTGTCTTACACTAACAGCATAAGTTCTTTGGGGCAGGGACTGTATCTCATAAGTCTGTGTAGTGACTAGCCAGTTGACTTGATTAGGGCTTTTAGGTGTTACCTTAATTTCAATAAGTAACAAAGAGACACAGTAGGAAGTTTTTGTTCAAACAAACCATTATTTTTTATTTTTTAAAGGTACTAATATAATCTTGAACCCCATAGCAGTTGCTACTGTGCAGATGCATGGAATCTGATCCAAAACCAATACAAGTCCACAGCTCTTCCCTGAATTTCAAAGCAGGCCCATACTGACAGTGCTTTCCCATATAGGCTAAGTACAGGCATTCAAAAAACACAAACCTGAATTAATTCAGTCTTTGCAGATTAGTCTAACCTGCGTAGATTGAACCAAGAAGCAAGTGACTAGACATTCACTTTTGATTCCAGAAATGCAGCCACATGCCTGCAGTGGCTCAGGGTAGAAGCTGTGGGGCGCTAGAGTGAGCCCTCCCTTCCCCTCAGCAGTGGCCAGAAGGCTGGAAGGAAGCTGAGCTGGCAGGGAGGAGTGGGGGCACATCTGGCCAGGCCCTGGCAGGCCACTGAGTATGACTGGGGAGAGGTCTAAACCCCCACTCTGGCCTGCAGTGACCCCAGCCAGGGTGTGCTTAGAGGGGGATGGGGAAAGCAGCCCTTCCCAGGTTTGTCCCAGAGTGGTGGGGGGTGTGGCCAGCCAGCAGCTCAGGCAGCACCTCAGGCAAAGTGGAGGGGCAGGAGGGAGGGGGATTAAACCTCTCGGCCTCTCCTTTGACACTGGCATGGGATCCCAGTCAGGGTCTGCTGGCTTTTCCCCCCTGCTCGCCGTTTCCCACTCCTGACCCCTTGTCAGCCAGCCTTCACTGCTCCAGCTAGATAGCAGAGGTGTGGGACCAACCCTGCTTTGCTCGAGCAGACTGCATAGCCCAGCCCAGGACTGAAAAGCATCCTGGGATGCTGGGGGACTCTGATTTAACTTGAACCAGGAAGGGGTCTGGGACAGACATTGCATAAACTGGTTTGACCTAAATCAATTCAATCTGATACTCGGGTCCATCCCTAGGGGGGTTGAATTGGGGTGACTGCTCTGGACCCCATGCTTTGGGGGGCCCCATGCAGCTGGGTGGAGTGGCTGCAGTGACTGTGCACCACTGCCGCCATCTTTGCATCCAGCTGCTCACTACCCCTCGTGCCACCACTGATGCCGCCGCTACTAATGGTGGCGGTAGCTTCTTTGGGTCCTGTGCACATGGGATTAGGTGTGGGAACAGTAACACGCTTCCCTCCACATCATGAAATGGAAGCTAAGATTCCTCAGTTTTATCATTTGTCCTCTGTCAACAAATATCTGTAAAACCCAATGGCAACACGGTGTGCTGGTTCACAGAGAGGATGACAGCTTACTACTGATGTCAGATACCCTGTTACCTCAAGGGGCAACAATCTGCACTGGGATCTCAAAGTTCCACCCAGATGGTGACTTGCATAGGGTCAGTATGATTCCAAGTTATTATTTTTTTTCATTTTATTAAACCTAAGAAACTGTACACACACACACACACACACACACACACACACACACACACACAAACCGTTAAGAAGAATATTAACCAGTCAAATTTAGGTTGCCTAATTTAGGTGCAACATCAGCTTAGACATCCTGGTGTGTATGCATTCTGGTACAACTGTTTATTACATGATCACCTAGTATTTGTACAGGAGTTCCATATCCCATTCAGTGCATAGGAATAGAACTACTAAAATGACAGTTCAGAGAGGAGCAGTGAAGAAGGTGGTTGTTCATGGGACAACCCACATTTTTTGCAGAATTTGGGAAATGCTAAAAGTGAACATTTTAGAGAACTATAAAAAGAAAAAGGATGGTCTATTGATTAAGTGTTGAATGCTGACTTGCATAATTGAATTCTATTTATGCTTTTGCTACAGTGTGTCAGTAGGATACTAATAAGTCCTATAAACAAAACTTGTTGCACATGTTCACTATTTGTGTGTTTTTCATTTTCTGGATCTCCAACTTGAGATTCTGGGGTTTGACCTGCAGAAGAGATGAGCATTGCAGCTGCCATTGAAGCCACTATTAGCAGTGCTGGATTTAGGTACAAGCTAAACAAGCTATAGCTTAGGGTCTCACACTGTGAGGGGCCTCTAAGCATTCGCTGCTGAACTGGAAGTGACCACAGACTAGCAAGCAGCTGCCTCACAGAGTCATGCGGAGAGGCCATGACTCCTCCTGCAGGGTCTCCCACCCAGGGGGTGGAAGTAACTTTACCTGTGTTCCGCCGGAAATTCCAGCCATGGGGCTCTGCAGTTTGCCATCCGCAGCCATTTCCAGTCCGCAGTTTGCCAGGCAGCAGCATGGAAAGGCTGGGAACCCCTAGTTTAGGGCCTCACCCTGTCATAATCTGGCCCTGACTATTAGCTTTATTTTGAACATAAAGATGTTTACTTACCACTAAACTGAAAAGTAAAAATAAAAAATCAGATATTTAGTGTCTCAAATTACATACTCAAAATTAGTGTACAGTGTTGATATTAACCTTTCTCTGCCTCAGTTCCCCATCTATAAAATGGGCATAATAAAGCTATTACCCTTATATTATGTTGTGAAAGTACTTTCATTTTTGTTTTTGAAGTACTTGAGATACAAAAGCCAGAAGAATCACAGAAAAATCACACGAGGAAATTAGTGTGCAATAAATAAGGCCAATTAAAAAATTAGGGGAAAATTAAGGGGAAAACAACATATTGAATGAGGCAGAGGTCCTATGGAAAAAAAATAGTATAAACTAGCAGAGAAGACCTTAATCCTGGCATTTCCTAACATATGAGTTCTCATCTTGGCAATTTTAATATTTGGGTTTTTTTGTGATATACTGCAGCTTTAAAGAGAGCTGATCTGCTCAGCGGCCTGGTTGCTGCTTCAGTAGTGAGATCTGGGGCCAGCCAGGACACTTTTTTCTTCACTATTTACTTAATAAAGTAAACAGGGCTCCAAAATGCTTATTGAGTATTTTAAATTCCATCATTCTAGAAACCAGTTAAAAGAGCCACTGAAAATGCTTTGCAAACCAGCAGCACAAGAGTAGTTCAAATCCTTGAACGCAGGCCTTGTCAGAGCATGAAGGAGTCTGCCTGCCTGAATGTTCTCAAGATAGCAAGAGATAACTGAATTCCAGACTGGGTTCTCCACCTGCACTAGTGTTTTGTGTGGGAAAAAAAACTACTCTGAAAAGGGAAGTAAGAAATCTGGAGTCCAAAATTTGGTAACATATACAAACCCTTGCTTTATAATTGTGCATACTGTAGACCATCTGTTTAGCAGTTAAATACACTCCCATTTAGATGAGTAAGTACATTTAATGGAAGAAGTATTAAGAGCACTGAAGGGTGAAGCTTTATATTTGCAATGTGTAAATGCCAGAGTGAAACCACTTGTATATTCTCACTACTACGCATCTTTAAAATAACTAAGAAAAATTACCCTTTACCTGCTCTACACTGAAAACTGGCTTCTTTTAAGTGAATCATTACAAACTGGATTAGACTGAATTGAAGGCCTGATGGTCTCATGGCCTGTATTTCAGAGGTATAAATCAAGCTGGAGTTTAGCTAGGCTGATTTGGGCTATATGGATATACAGGAAGTGAAAAATAGGAGAAGAAATGATTTAATGACTTCACTTTGAGTATTCATTGTCATTTCAATCATCTTTTAAACAAGGCAGGAGTGGAAAGATCTTTCCTAAACACCTTAACTAATAAGTTGTCAATGTTTAAACAACAATTACCTTATAAAATGGAAATTAGCTGATATGATCAAACCATATGGATAATATAATTGATTTGTTCATATTTTTAAAAATTGTGAAAAACAAAGCCAGAACAGCAGCCTAATGTAATTTACAACTTAACTAGAGGTGATATGTTCTATTTAGTCAGGCAGTAAATAACTCCTTTGTGTTTTAAAGGAAAGATTTCTGTACCAAGGGGAAGGTGGATCCTAGAAAACTCTTGTCTATGAAATAATAGCTTTTTTAAATACTGAAGAAAGAAGAGACACTTGATGCCTGCATTGCCTAAAGGGAAACCAAGGACATGTAACCAGTTTTTAAAAGCAAACTGCATTTGAAACAAATAGATTTTGTCTTCTGTGAAAACAGAACAAGCAAGTCAATAACATCAAATTCTGAAATTGAGGGTTGTGTGGACACAGTAATTTATAAATATGTCTTTCAGAGAGCATACATTTCCAGGGCTGTGTAGGTAGCACTGTCACCAACATCATGCCAATGAACTGTGCCAGCAACTACCCAGATGAACAATTATTCACGTTAAAACTTAGATTGTTTTTTATCCCGAAGCCACATGAACACAAGAAGAGAAACTCTTATCTTGATTTTCAGAAATGCTGCTCACACTTCAGTGAGTTAGGGTATTCAGCACCTCTGAAAATCAGGCCGTACGTCTGCATTTTAAAGCGGAAGAGGCTCCTGCCTACCTTCACGAACAATTTCTGAAGAAACTTTGGATCTAATTTCAAAGCATGTCTGAAGCCGACCCCCAAAACTTCAATTCGATCTGTAATTTTTAAGACTGGTTCACTGTCAAACTGAGCAATTTTTCCCCCGCTCCTTGACTCATACTCAGCAAAACAGATGGCGACCATAATAAATCTGTACTGGAAAATGTATTTTTATGTCTACCTGTGCTCTGAAGTTTTTCATTCCTTTTTTAGTTTCTTTGAGGCTGCATTTTTTGTCGTCTTTACCTGATTTGCCACCTACTGTATGGGAATTGGTTTCTCAAAATGAGACGAGAAACACAATTTTTGAGTCTGCATTAACAGAAGAAAGGCAACCTAGGGGAAATCTTCATTTTTCTTGTAAGCCTATTAGCAGTCGAAAGGCTCGTAGGAAGGCGAGGGGCTCCTATTATCTTACTGTTTTGTGTCTGCCGGAAAACGCATTTCTTCCGTTTCCAACTAAATACCTGAAAATCGGCTTAACTCAACAGGACTTCTCTTCCGTGCCAAGTTACCCTGACTCTGATCACTCCCTTCTAGCGGACAATAATAGTTTCGCCTCTGACGGCCAAGAGAAATTGAATTCAATTAGGTAAAAGCCTCATTTGCGTTGTCTGGAAACCGCGGACGTGGCTTAAGTGATCGCTTGGCTTGCGTGAAATTCTCTCTCATTGATAATATGTGAAGTCTCATTAAGTAGCTCCAAACGGAATTTTAATAATGTGTTAATAATACCTGCTCATTGTTTAAAATGGAAAGCCCTTGGATTCAGAGGGGAGGGCTTTCCATCGCCCAACCTGGCTGAGCTCGGCGCCGGGGAAGGGCCGATCGGGCGGCGCCTACTCGGAGACCAGCTGTGCGGGGCAGGGCCCGCGACCGCCGGCCTCGCCCGCCCCGCAGGGCTGCAAGGAGCAGCGGGGGGGATCGGGCGTGCGTGTGTTGGCCAAGTGCCCCTGCCTATCTAGCCAGGCGGGGGCCACTCAGAGCCTGGGCAAAGGGCGATTGCAGGGAATTGAGCCCCGTGGCCGTACTGGCGCCCTTCAGTCCGCTGATGCCCCGAAGGCCTGGCCTGGTGGCGGCGGCTTTTATGGTCTCCTGTGCCCGTGCAGGAAAAGCAGAGCGGAAGCCGGAGCTCGCGGGGCATCAGCTACTGGATATGAACAGCAGGGAGACGGCTGCAGGCGCTGGCGGGGTTGGGGGCTTCAGGCTTGTCCGGCGGAGCTGCAGAGACACGGGCAGGGCAGGGCTTTGGGCCGGCAAGGGAGGCGCGTCCCCGCACGAGGGAGTCGGGGTCTCCCCTGGCCCCTGTGCGGGTGCGGAGCGCACGTGGCACGGAGCAGACCCCCCTCCCCCTGGGTTGCTGAGGCCGCCGTACAAATTGCCTTGCAAGTCACAGGAACTGGAGGCCGGAGATCATTAGAAGCTGCGAGGGGCTGATTGTCTTTAGCTGCAATGATCTCCCATGATTAATGATTTATCAGGAACTTCCTCGCAGTCAGTCAGAGCCTGCCGCTGCCCCCGGCTGCAAAGCTGCCTCCTCTAGCGCGTCCCTTCCTGCCCGGCTCCCGGTGCACCCCTCACCCCGGGGTCACCTCTCCTCCGCCCTGCCTCCGGGCCCTAAGAGTACCTGGGTGGCTCTTTCCCAGCCGAGATCTGCCAGCCATCTCCCCCGCCTCGCAGCACTACCCTTGACATCCAGGCAGGTGGTGTGTTGTAGAGAAATATCATTGTGATCAAGGCGGTTATCTCTGAGTTTGGTGGTTGGGAGCCGGAGCTCTGCTGAGCAAAGCCTCTCGCAGAGGAGGCGAGACCCGCTACAAAGTAGCTTTAAAGGACGGGGCACGTTTCCCTTGGCAAGTAAATAGTGGGTGCTCTTAATTCCCTCTCCTGGCCGGGGGGGATGAGGACCTGCTCCAGGAGCCAGGCAAAAGGGCATTGTTTCGGATTTACTCGGGGGAGCAGCAGTCGCAGCACCCGGCCCTTAATTTCGGAGCGCTGCTGTTCGCCGCATCTCATTATAGCGCTGATGTTTAAATGTAAAGAGAGAGAGAAGGACTTCGGGAACAACTTGGTGCTGGGAAACAGCAGCAAGCACCAAGAGGCAAAGAAAATGGGGGAAGAGTAGAGAGAACAGGGGAATGAAGTGCTAATCCACTTGGCTGACAAATGAAAAATGACAGACAGCCTTCTAGGAGAGAAAACTGCCCCCAGCAAGTGTCCCCATGTCAACGACCAAAAAGACACCGGGCAGTTTTTTGGCTTTAACCCTCACGGATTTTTTTTTTCCGGTTACTTTCTGGTTTTGTAGTTTTTGGCTGTAGATAACACTTCCAAAATGTCCTTGACAGGCGTCTGAGGCAGCAGATCTTGTGTTTACGGAAACTATCCTAATAATTATTTACAGAAACGGTCTCTGGTGTAGCAGAAACTTTCCCGAAGCTGACCCTGCGTGCCAGCTGTCCTTGTGTTACAATACGGAAGTCTCTTCTCGTATTAAAATGTCAACATTAAAAAAAAAGTGTCCGTTTAATTTAAAAGTCGTAGTAACTAACAGGGCCCCAATTTGCTGTCTAGTAGCTCCTGAGAAGCACTGGACGGCCCCAGCTCTCGCCGAGATGAAGCAGCTCAGTGAGCGCCAAACACTGTTCCAAGGGGCAGGATCGGGCCCTTGGCCGGAGCTGGACACTCGAGCTTCCCCCCTCCGGCCGCTGATGCTAGTGGCAAACTCCCCCGAGAGTAAGAGGAGTAGAAATAGGCCCTAGGGCCCCAATCCGGCTGCCTTTACTCGCCTGAGGAAATGCTACAGAATCCCGCTCCAGTCTGCAGTCTGCCACACGCAGGGACCCTGCTTCGATGCCTTATCTTTTGAGTCACGCCCAAAGGATTCCCTCCTGCGCCTTTGAGCTCAACATGATCTCCGCTGAAGTGACTTGACTGCAGCTGGAGTGATTATTCTCTGGATGGGAGAAGCTTCAGTTTAATAACTTCCCCAGGTATGGGAAGCGGATCAAAAGCAACTAAAGCGAATTGCTTTGGATCGAGACTAACCAAGCCCCTGAGCTTTCGAAGGGGTTATCACACGCCCTCAGATAATTCCTAATAGGTCTCAGTTAACCCTAAGTCTGAACCCCCCCAGCTCTCGGGGTCGGGTTCTGGGTTGGCCCAGTAATTTAAGGACTATTCTTCCAAGACCCCGGGCCGACTTGCTCGACTGTTCCCGCATGGTCTACACTCCCTGGCTTGGGACATAGCTCCCAAACAGGCGACAGAAGTATTTGGCTTTGTTCCTAACATCACCCTTCGTTATTTGCAGTCTCACAGCTGAAGATCTCCCCGATTAACAAAAGAGCTGCCCAAAGCAAAACCTGATGTCACCTACTGGCAACACCCACCCTTTGCAGCCACTACCTCTTTTTCCAGCCAATTTCCCAAGCTCTTTCTGTGGACCCACAAACTGAAAAATGTCCAGTCGAGGTTTGACCCCTCGGGGTTTTCCCTTCCTAAGCCCCGCGTCCTGTTGGGGAACTGCTGTTAGGTCCCAGTCTTATGTCATATCCTCTAGCTTGAGTTACTTTTCCATCTCCCCGGGACTAGCCGAGAGCTCTTACAGACCTTCAAACGTGCCTGGGTCTGACAAGCACCGGATGCGCAGACCTGTTCTAGAGGCACTGAATCGTGCTAGGTATTTCCACAGCCACTTCCAAAATTATGGGGCTGCAATTTTGCCAATGAGCTCAAGGAAAACAGCGGGCATCACCCGATGACCATATGGTCTCCATCCTCAGCCCCTTTCCTGGCTGAGCATGCCTGTCTCCAACATATAACTCACACCAGCGATTTAGTGCCTTCATTTTTATTTGAGAAACCCAGTGGGCCACACTGTCACTGATTTTAAGCAGAACTCCCAGGCGAATCCAGTAGCGGATTCCGCTTATAAATCAATGGCACAGTGTGATCCCAAATTGTCAACTGGAATACTCTCTGCAACTCACTGGTCATTATTTTTGTTTGCTCCTTTAATTATCCTTTCAACTTCCTTATGCCTAGTGTAATCATCTCTGGGATCCATCCCTACCAGATGGTTTGTAAATGTCACCTATTATCAGATCATTGATATATTATCAGACTTGTAGCCTCTGAAGCCATTGCACTATTATTACATGCATTTAAGATAATACGACTCGCTGAGTGAAAGGAAAGCAGAATATTTCGACTTTCTAGATGTACACAGCGATGTACTGCATTGATTTAGACGCAGGAGGTTTTTGACACTTTATCTCCAAGAGCCGCAGGACGCTCTTTTGGTCGCTGAAATCAACTAAGCCAATTTCATAGCATAACCCGGTAGTTTGAAATGAGAGATCTCTTCCTATTAAAGCCCGAATCCAAAGGTTTGTAGGCAGCAAATAAACAGGAGCAGCGGTTTCCTATCTTGCCTCGTAAGAAATCAACCCAAGTTATTTAAAAATACTTCCTCAGTATGGAAAAGGCACGCCGTTCTGGTTTCCTCGCTGAGTGGGAATTCAGGAACGTAAAAATGGATTAAACAGGCAACAAACTAGAAATGGGAGGGCCCCTTTATTATCGTCAAGATTTCTTTCAATATTTTGATTAGGAAATGGGGGCGAGAAAGTTAGACCTGTATTTTCCCCTCCCCACGCCGGGAGCTGATGGTCGGGATCTGGTACCTATTCCCTAATAATCACTTCGGGGGGCTGCCAGTGAAAACCCGAATGAGCTTTTCCTGCGGAGATGTCAGAGAGCGGGTTACACATTTGGCAATGCTGCCCACGAGGCCTGCCTGGCAAGTCGATGCGGCAGAAACCTGTAACGACCACGTCCTTAAGCAGTCCCGACAACTCGAAAAGACTTTGCACAGTTTGGGGAGTGGCCGGATCGCCTTTCAGCTCCTTGTGATTTGGGCGGTGGGAAAGCTGCTCTTTAAAGACGTTGAATTTGCCCTAATCCTACTGAAGCTCTTCTGATTCGACTAGCAGAGCCCCAGCGAAATCCGTATGTGCCCGCTCCTTCTCCTCAGCTTGTGGTGATTATTTTCTTGCTGATTACTAACTTCAGCCGCTTAGAGGTGATGGTAGAA